>NC_073378.1:110091625-110201625 GCF_028641065.1 Leucoraja erinaceus | reverse complement strand
AGCTAATACATCGAGAATAATCAGGTCACCAGACATGTATCACATACACATTACCTAAAGAAATTTGTCTAATCATCTCAGTTCACATTTATTTTTGAAAGGGATTGAATACCACTTTGAATAACCACTGTATCACTCAGTTATTTGCGTAACAAACTTCAAGTTATAAAAAATAGCTTTACAGAGGATAACTTGAACAACAGGCTCGGGGCACAAGGGATATTAGGGAGCAATGAGGGGGAAACGTAGTCACCGGCACTTCACGCAATAAGTTGGATTCCTCCTGACCCAACCAATTTCCAATAAAGTTCCATCTGGGACAATTTGGGAGGAAATTCATTTCAGTCTTCATTGGGGAGGTTGGCAAGGAAGTCAAGGGTCAGAAATAGACATTTAGGGCTTTAGATTGAAGCTTGTTCCGACTCATTCAAAAACTCAACTCATTCCAAAACTCACACCAGATGAAACCCACACGGTCGCTGTGAGAAGGTGCAAACTCCACACTGACAGTACCTGACGTCATGATCGAACCCGGGTCTCCAGCGCTGTGAAGCAGCGACTCTACCAGGTGCGACTGTGTCAGCCTAAATAATTGGGACCTTATCTTGGCAGCACGTACCCAATTCCGACTAACCTGGCTTGTACCCCAGCTATACCCTTACGTGCTCTACCCCAGATTTAGACTTTAGAGATACAGCGTGGAAACAGGTCATTTGGTCCACCAAATATGTGCCGACCCACACACCAGCACTATCCTACACAATAGGGGCAATTTACAATTTTACCAGAGCCAATTAACCTACAAACCTGCACGTCTTTGGTGTGTGGGAGGAAACCAAAGCACCCGGAGAAAAACCCACGTAGTCACGGGGAGCACGTACAAATCCCGTACAGGCAGCACCTGTAGTCAGGATCGAACCCGGGCCTCAGGCGCTGTGAGGCAGCTAACAGATTACATAAATTGATAAATCAGAATAGTTATTTGTTGGGACTTTGAGCTCAATCGTTATCTTTCAAGTTAAAGTACTTTATCTGGAGGCTCCGTATCCCTCAACGACTGCAGCGTCTAAGATGCTGCAGATGTTCTACCAATTGGTGGTAGCCAGTGCCATCTTCTTCGCTGCCGTGTGCTGGGGCAGCAGGGCGAAGGCTGCAGATGCCAATTGGGCATCGGGACTCATCGGGAAGGCTGGCTCCATCCTTGGGGTGGAGTTGGATATTTGGGAGGTGGTCTTGATGGGGAGGATGGTCCTCAAACTGTAGAGCATCCTGGACAATACAGCTCACCCCCTCCATGACACACTGGTCAAGCTAAGGAATACCTTCAGCAACAGACTGGTTGCACCAAGATGCAGGACAGAACCACAGGAGATCCTTCTTCCCTGTGGCTATCAAACGTTACAATCCTCCCCCTTCTGTCGTGGGGTAGACTGAGACTGTGACTGACACCCCCCCCCCCCCCCCCCCCCCCCCCACACCACCTCCCCAAATCTTTACCACTCCTCACTTTATTTTCATGTTTCATGTACTTTGTGATTTTTATGACTGTTGGCAGAATTAATTTCCCTCCTGGGATAAATGAAGTTCTATTGCATCCTATATCATATTGTATCGTAAAGTGTCTCCAACTGTGGATATATTGACGGGTAAAACGTTGTTAAATGCAGCTTGATTTTTAATTGATGTGCATACCAGCACCTTTTTGATGACAAGAAAAAGTGCTGAGCAACAGGTTTCAAATGAAAAGTCATCCATCTCACTCATTAACTCTGTTTATCTCTCCACAGATGCTGCCTGACCTGCTGAGTGTTCCAAGCTTTTTGGGTTTGTGGCCATGGTTTAGATTTCCATCACCTGCTGATTTAATTAAATGCGGGCAGGATATCTAAAGATCATGGTCGGGCCAATTCTTCAGACTGATTGTAGTAAGACCATAAGACATAGGAGTAGAATTAGACCATTCTGCTCATCGAGTCTACTCCGCCATTCAATTGTTGCTGATCCATACTTCCCCCACAACCCCATTCTCCTTACTTCTCGTCGTAACCTTTGACACCCTCACAAATCAAGAACCTATGAATCTCCATTTTAAAAATACCCAACGACTTGGCCTCCACCGCCATCTGTGGCAATGATTCCACACATTCTCCACCCTCTGGCTAAAAAAATTCCTCCTTTTCTCCATTCTAAAGGTACTTCCTGTAAAGATGAAGGCTGTGCCCTCTGGTTCTGGAAGGGGGGAGAAACCTGAAAATGGGAGGTAAGGGCAGGACAAGACCGGGCAAGTGATGGACGGATGTTGCTTTGTTGCATGTCGCTATCTGCTGGATCAAAGAGACAATGAGCATGGAAACATGCCCTTCGGCCTAACGTACCCATGCCAACCAAGATGCCCCATCTACAATAGTCCAAGCTGCCTGTATTTGGCCTATATCACTCTAAACCTTTCCTATCCAAGGCATCCACACTCCAGAAAAGCTCCAATAATCTGTCATGCACCGGACTTTAGTGGTTCTGGCTCCTTGATGGAATGTTTTGCATCCTTTATAGCCATGGGCTAAGTACCAAAAGGCAGGAGAATAGCGAACGTTCTCACCTTGGTCAAGAAAGGGCAGTGGGGACGAGAATGGAAACTACTGATCAGTGAGCCTTACATAGGGACGTTGTTGGAGAAGTTACAGTCATAGAGCACGGAAACAGGTCCTTCGGCCCAACTCGTACATGCCGACCATCTACGTTAGTCCCTCCCGATCGTATTTGGGCCGGATCCCCCTAAACTTTTCCCATCCAAGTCAATGTCCAAGCGACCTTCCTACCAATGAACCTTCCTCAACTATCTCCTCTGCAGCCTTCCACCTTAATTAAAAGGAGGGTAAAGTGAACAAGGTTCATAGTCACCAAACGGCTCCATTACTAATGAGGTGTGGTGTGACCAGCATTAACTGACTGCCTACCCCCTCACCCTTCCCCTCCTATTTTTGAAATCAGATAAACATCAGCTCTACGCTCTGAAAAGTATTTTGGTGGCGAGTCACAGTTTGGAAAATAAATATCAAAAGCCCTAAGGTTCAACCAGCTAAACAACCACTTCGCTGCAAAATAAAGGAACCGCCCATTGTTGATAAATACAGATTATAATCTATCACGCACCCTTATTTTTAGCTGATGTGCTTTATATGTAAGACCATAAGATCATAAATTCAAACAACATGGGAACAGAATTAGGCCATTTGGCCCATCGAGTCTACTCCGCCATTCTATCATGGCTGATCTATCTTCCCCTCTCATCCCATTCTCCTGCCTTCTCCCCATAACCCTTGATACCCTTACTAATTTTAGTTTAGTTTAGAGATGCAGTGTGTAAACAGGCCCTTCTGCCCACTAAATAGGGGCCGACCAGCGATCTTTATACACCAACACTATCCTACACATTAGCGACAATTTACAATTTTCACTGAAGCCAAATTAACCAACAAACCTGTATATCTTTGGAATGTTGGAGGAAACCAGAGCACCCGAAGAAAACCCACGTGGTCACGGGGAGAATGTAGAAACTCCATACAGACAGCACTCATAGTCAATAGACAATAGATAATAGGTGCAGGAGTAGGCCATTCGGCACCTTCGAGCCAGACCGCCATTCAATGTGATCATGGCTGATCATCCCCAAGCAGTACCCCGTTCCTGCCTTCTCCCCATATCACGCTATCTTTAAGAACCCTATCGAGCTCTCTCTTGAAAGTATCCAGAGAACCGGCCTCCACCACTCTCTGTGGATCGAACCTGGGTCTCTGGCATTGTGAGGCAGCAACTCCACCACTGCACCACTGATAATCAACAACAAATATTGTCAGGAATATGACCTTCCAATCCTAAACTGTGGTTATAGAAACATTGGGAAAACTAAAGGCATGGTGGAGATTTTAATCTAATCAACCTGCGGGGAAACCAAATTAGCAAACACGTCCATTTGATTCTAATTGTTCCCGATGTTGGGGAAGTCCAGAACAAGGGGTCATAGTTTAAGGATAAGGGGGAAATCTTTTAGGACCGAGATGAGAAAAAAAAAATTTCACACAGAGAGTGGTGAATCTCTGGAATTTTCTGCCGCAGAAGGTAGTTGAGGCCAGTTCATTGGCTATATTTAAGAGGGAGTTAGATGTGGCCATTGTGGCTAAAGGTATCAGGGGGTATGGAGAGAAGGCAGGTACAGGATACTGAGTTGGATGATCAGCCATGATCATATTGAATGGCGGTGCAGGCTCGAAGGGCCGAATGGCCTACTCCTGCACCTATTTTCTATGTTTCTATGTTACTTTAATTTCTTCTTTAATTTAGATTAGTTTTGGCATAAAGCAGCCAACATAATCAAAGACCTAGCCCACGAACCTCCCTGCCTGCACGTTATCCATATTCCACTATTCCCTGGATATCCATCCAAAAGCCTCTTAAACACCACTATTGTATTTGCCCTCACCACCAACCCTAGCATGGCGTTCCAGCACCCCCACCAATCTCTATGTTAAAAACCATGTCCCGCATTATTTCATAAGAGTGAAGCAAAAATTGACCTTGGACCACCTACACTAATGAGTATCCAAACATTTCAATTTGTAGGATATCCAATTTGCCCTGTATGTATCTAAATATTTTTATTTCAAGCCGTGTGAGTAGCATTGAGTAAATAGTTTATGAAATCACAATTTGTTTATTTGTACTGTCCAAACAGTACTCTGTATAATGGAAGAGTTTGGATCATATAATGTCAAGCTAAGCACCCAGTTCTAACTGAGTAACTGTCTCACATAGCTACAGATAGCAGGCATATACCCAGTCGGAGATGCGGCCAGGTCTTGCTAACTAACGACATTCTTATCCTGAATCTCCATTTCATTTATGCACACATGATCAAATAGGGTTTAGTTTAAAGTTTACAGACACAGCATGGAAATAGGCCTCTCAACCCACAGAGTCCACGCCGACATTCGATCACTCGTTCACAAAAGGACGCAAAGTAGCTCAGTGGCCTCTAATAGTGGTTACGTTGATAAACTGGCACAATGGACATTCCACATGACATGTCCCAGGTGGTATCTGGCCCTGCATCAGTAAGTGAGCCAGACCTCACACTACCGAGAAGATTATTTCCAACTGAGTTTATGCTCCAGAACGTGAGTTCACTCGAAACCCTGCCACTAATCCCCTAACTCACATCTCTCCTCGAAATAACACAAACTACGGGAGTAACACAAGTGGCCAGGCAGCATCTCTGGTGGACATGGATAGGTGACGTTTGGGGTCTGGACCCTTCTTCAGATTGTAGTTTAGTTTAGTTTAGTTTAGTTTAGGAAACATGGCCTTCAGCCCACTGAGTCTGCGTCAACCAGCCATCACCCTGTACACCTCACTATCCTGCACACTAGGGACGTGTTAATAAAACCAATTAACCTACAAACCTGCATGTATTTGGCATGTGGGAGGAATCCGGAACACCTGGAGAAAACCCACACAGGTCACGGGGAGAACGTGCAAACTCCATATAGACAGCGCCCCGTAGTCACGATCGATCCCGGGTCTCTGGCGCTGCAATGCAGCAGCTCTACTGTTAGACATCTGTGCGGTCCATGTGCCCCCCCACCTGCCATCATGTTTGGCATGGACACTGTGGGCCAAAGGGCCTATTCCGTGCTGTGCTAATCCATGTAGCTAGCGGAGCCTTTAATCATTTTGCACAATCTCCCACCATGGGAGTTAGTATAAAACAATAAATCTTGGCATCGAGAACACTTCTGAGTGCCCACTAATATTAAGGTATGGCTTCTAAGAAAAACAGGATCAAAGTTCGGTATTGGTTATTAATGCTAAGCCAAGAATTAAGCTAGCCAAGAATATAAAGCAGGATAGTAAAACATTTCTTTAGGTATGTGAAGAGGAAAAAATTAGCTAAGACCAAAGTTGGACCCTTGAAGACTGAAAAAGGTGAATTTATTATGGGGAACAATGAAATGGCAGATGAGTTGAACAGGTACTTTGGATCCGTCTTCACTAAGGAGGACACAAACAATCTTCCTGATGTACTAGTGGCCAGAGGATCTGGGGTGATGGAGGAACTGAAGGAAATCCACATAAGGCAGGAAATGGTGTTGCGTAGACTGATGGGACTGAAGGCTGATAAATCTCCAGGGCCTGATGGTCTGCATCCCAGGGTACTTAAGGAAGTGGCTCTAGAAATCGTGGACGCATTGGCGATAATTTTCCAAATTTCGATCGATTCAGGACCAGTTCCTGTGGTTTGGAGGATAGCTAATGTTATCCCACTCTTTAAGAAGGGCGGGAGACAGAAAACAGGGAATTATAGACCAGTTAGCCTGACGTCGGTGGTGAGGAAGATGCTGAAGTCAATTATAAAATATGAAATAGCTGCACATTTGGATGGCAGTAACAGGATCGGTCCAAGTCAGCATGGATTTATGAAGGGGAAATCATGCTTGACTAATCTTCTGGAATTTTTTGAAGATGTAACTGGGTAAATGGGCAAGGGAGAGCCAGTGGATGTAGTGTACCTGGATTTTCAGAAAGCATTTGATAAGGTCCCACATAGGAGATTAGTGGGCAAAATTAGGGCACATGGTATTGGGGGTAGAGTGCTGACATGGATAGAGAATTGGTTGGCAGACAAGAAACAAAGAGTAACGGGACTCTTTTAAAATGGCAGGCAGTGACTAGTGGGGTACCGCAAGGCTCGGTGCTGGGACCGCAGCTATTTACAATATACCTCAATGGTTTAGATGAAGGGATTCAAAGTAACATTAGCAAATTTGCAGATGACACAAAGCTGGGTGGCAGTGTGAACTGTGAGGAGGATGCTATGAGAATGCAGGGTGACTTGGACAAGTTGGGAGAGTGGGCAGATACATGGCAGATGCAGTTTAATGTGGATAAATGTGAGGTTATCCACTTTGGTAGCAAAAACAGGAAGGCAGATTATTATCTAAATTGTGTCAAGTTGGGAAAAGGGGAAGTACAACGGGATCGGGGGTCCTTGTCCTTGTTCATCAGTCAATGAAAGTAAGCATGCAGGTACAGCAGGCAGTGAAGAAAGCGAATGGCATGTTGGCCTTCATAACAAGAGGAGTTGAGGATAGGAGCAACGAGGCCCTTCTGCAGTTGTACAGGGCCCATGTAAGACCACTCCTGGAGTATTGTGTGCAGTTTGGGTCCCCTAATTTGAAGAAAGACATTCTTGCTATTGAGGGAGCGCAGCGTAGGTTAACAAGGTTAATTCCCGGGACTGTCATATGCTGAGAGAATGGAGCGGCTGGGCTTGTATATTCTGGAGTTTAGAAGGATGAAAGGGATGAAATCTTATCGAAACATATAAGATTACTTAAGGTTTGGGCACGCTAGAGGCAGGAAACATGTTGCCGATGTTGGGGGATTCCTTAACCCGGGGCCACAGTTTAAGAATAAGGGGTAAGCCATTTAGAACGGAGACGAGGAAACATTTTTTCTCACAGAGAGTGGCGAGTCTGTGGAACTCTCTGCCTCAGAGGGCGGTGGAGGCCGGTTCTCTGGATGATTTCAAGAGAGAGCTAGATAGGGCTGTTGTAGATAATGCAGTCAGGGGATATGGGGGGAAGGCAGGAACAGGGTACTGATTGGGGATGATCAGCCTTGATCACATTGAATGGCGGTGCTGGCTCGAAGGGCCGAATTGCCTACTCCTGCACCTATTGTCTATTGTCTATTGTCACATCAGAGAGACATTCAATTCGATTTCGAAAATGTGGTTTTGTAAAGTAAATCCAATATCGGAATCAAGGTTGGCAACGAAGAACTAATGTTTATCCTATTATCGAGTGACCTTTTGGTTGTATGAACAACAACAGTTCCTAGTATTACAGTCATCATTAGCATGTAATTCCGGAACTGATTGGGAATGCATTTGATTAATTAAGATGTTTTGCTGGAACTTTGTGCAGAGTGTGAGAATGTGAATGGAATACTGTGTGCCTTTCTAGTCACCCAGCTTTGGACTAGAGATACAGCGTGGAAACAGGACTTCTGGCGCGCCGAGCCCCGCCGACCAGCGATCGCCCCGTACACTAGCACTATCCTACACAATTTACAATTTACAGAAGCCAATTAACCTACAAACTTGTCTGTCGTTTGAGTTTGGGTGGAAACTGGAGCACCCGGAGAAAACCCACGTGGTCACAGGGAGAATGGGTAAACTCAGTGCAGACAGCAACCGTAGTCAGGATTGAACTTGGGTCCCTGGCGCTGTAAGACAGCAACTCTACCGCTACGCCAATGTGCCGCCCATTACAGATATCATTAGCAAGTACTTCTAGGACTGACTGGGAATGCGTAGATTAATGAACAACTTTAGCAGAACTTTGTGCAGACAGTGAGAATATGAATGGAGTACTGTGTGTAGTTGTGGTCGCCCAGCTATAACAAGGATGTTATTCTGTTGGAAAAGGTGCAGAAGAGATCCACCTGGACCTGTGGCCTTGAGTTATAGAGAGAGGCTCGATAAACTGGGCCTTTTATCTTTGCAGCTTGGGAGGCTGAAGGCTGACCTTACTAAGGTGTACAAGATCATGAGAGGCATGGATAAAGTGAAAGCTAAGAGTGTTTTTCCCAAGGGTAGAGGATTCTCAAATTACAGGACATAGGCTTAATGGGAGGAATTTAAGAAGGACCTCAGGGTCTACTTTTCCTCAGATGGTGTAGGCTTAAGGTGGGAGAAGGGAGAGAGTTAAGACGCACCTCAGGGGCAATACTTTCTCTCAGAGGGTAGCCCGTATCTGGAATGAGCTGGCAAAGGAAGCTATACAAGTTGACAGAAAATGATTTTCGAAAGACATTTGGACTGAAATATGGATAGGAAGGGTTTAGAGTGATCTGGGTCAAATGCAGGGTAATGGGACTTGCCCAGTATGCCAACTTGGTCGGCATGGACAAGTTTAGCCAAAAGGCCTGTTTTGCTGCTGTACAGGTCTATGTCACTGTGAACGTTGCCCCCAATTGGATAAGGTACACACCGAGCTAACTTAGACCACCAGCGTAATGAAGAACACGTCTCACCCCAGTCATTCACTTTTCTCGCCTCTCGCATCCAAGCAATGTTGGCAACCACACAGGGCTCCTCCAAGTCTACCAACTCCCACCTTTACATACCGATCACCTAACAAACCTCTTGGCTATTTGCCTCTTGGCCAATTGCACCAACCACACTGAAGAGGCAGCCAAGAAAGCACACTAACGCCTCTACTTCCTGCGGAGACTAACAATATTCGGCATGTCTCCAGCGACCCTTGCAAAACGTCCACACATGCACCACAGAATATCAGCAAGTCCTATATTCTCGTAAAACCAGTTAATGGATGTTTCTCCCAAATATCCTTTGTTGACGAGTTTTCTGTTCTGCTGTCAGATGTCCCCACTGAGCAATCACCTTGCCCAATGTCTTAGTACGTTCAAACATCCCACAGCTTCAACTTCTGGAGCAACGTCCTCCCATCGCTCGACAACAAGAACCAACATCCTTTATGGCACTGGTGGCATTGAGGAACCTTTCTCCTGAAAACTGAAGAGTCTACCGCTCCACGAGCACATGAATGAAAGCAGATTGCAAATCCGAACAGTGAGCACAAAATGGAAAGTCATCACAAGGGTCTTATTTGAAACAGTTGGCAAGTTCAGGAAGCATGGTGGAGTGCGTACATGCCCCAATCAGCATCAATGGCGCTGAAGTGGAAATGGTTGAGAACTGCACGTTCCTTGCTGTTGATATTACCAATGATCTGTGGTGGACCAACTACATTGATGCCACCAACACCTCACACCATTACCCCATTGAGGACATTGGACTCTGTCCACGAGCTACCGCAAGAAAGTGCAGAAAGGTGTAAATGTAGCCCAGACCATCATACAGACCAGACTCCCCACCATTGACTTCATCTACACCTTGGAAAAGCAGTCAAAGACGTCCCACCCTGGTCGTTCCTTCTTCTCCCTGCTCCTGCTCAGTAAAAGGTACAGGAGCACAAAAGTGCGCACCACCAGACTTAGAAACAGCTTTTTCCCCTCTGTTATCAGGCTTCTGAACGGTCCTTCCATAAGTTAGGGTGCTGTCCGATTCATCTCTACCCATTGCGGACTTTGGACTTTGTCTGCGGAACCGATGCGCTACAATATTGACAACTATATTCTGCACTCTGTAACTTCTCCTTTGTTCTACCTATTGTCCTTGAGTTTGACTTGATTGTATTTATATATGGTATTATCTGATCTGTTTGGATAGCATGCACAACAGAGCTTTTCATTGTACGTAGGTACACGTGACAATAATAAACTTGAAGTATTTCTGAGCATCCACAAATGGGAATCTCACACTCCACGCTCAAATTCTCTACAATTTTGCTCGTCACCCATTCTTGGAAAATAATTATTTTTAATCTCAGCGAAAATACACCATGCATCACTTTCTGTTGACTGGGGAACCTAGTTCCAATGCAGGGATGTTCAATTCCTACAAATGTTACTCGTGAGAGAGAGAGAGGATAATTCTTTTTTTTTGCAACGACAAAGACGCAACGATACAATTTCTGGTCAAAATGGACGTTACTTCACAACGGCCAATATTTCTGCATTCACGTGACATGTAATAACATACTCGCATGACAACGGTCAACAGTACACAGCAGACGGCTTTGTTCCATTTTATACAGCTTTCAATTATAGAATCCCCCCCCCCTCCCCACCGCTTAGGGAGAGCTATGGGGTCTTCATAACCTTCAGCACAACATCAAAAAAGACCCCTGGGATGGATGGGGTAGCAGAAGGCTTGTGCCCTTACTGTGCATATGTATTTTGGAGATATCAGGGTAGGTTCAAGGAAGAATATAAGAATGTACTCCCGAGTCTGACCTCCAGAGTTTAATTTAGATGATGCCAATGGAGGCACAAGGAGGAATAATAACTCAATCCCCATTCCTGGTGTGAATTTGCGGAGCCTTTACACATCCAGAAGGATGTCACTGAGTAACGTTTGAACCATCAACTTGACAGCCTCGATACAGCAATTAAAACAAGGAGGAAGAAATAGCTTTCATTACAAGAAAGCAAAGTGCTTTGATTTCGTAAAGGTCTCTCTCTCTCTCTCTCTCTCTCTCTCTCTCTCTCTCTCTCTCTCTCTCTCTCTCTCTCTCTCTCTCTCTCTCTCTCTCTCTCTCTCTCTCTCTCTCTCTCTCCATAGCAATCTGCTGCTTCTAGGCAGTGAGGTGGTACACTGGAATCTTGTCCCTTTTTGCCCATTTCAAGAGGGAACATTTTAACCTCTTTATCTGCAAAATGTGTTTTGGTTGACAAAGTGCTGGGCTTGGACAACGAGGCAGGCTTGAGGGCTGAACCTGCTCTGGAAACCGAAGAGGCGTCCATTTTTTTTTGTTTTTGCACCGAGCGACATTTCTGTGGTGAAGCTCACAACAAACACCACATCAAGGATAAGACAAGTTGCAAGAATGGCCTGGAGATCGTTCTTCTCTACGCTGTTGTCCATAGAATGCCACGTGTCATTGTCAAGGGCCGCAAGTCCTTGTAAAGAGCTGTGTGTCACCACATTAGGCCTCGTATCCCCGCCAAGTCCCAACTCTTGTCATATGGGACCACGTGTCACCATGTAAGGCCACATGGCGTCATAAAGAGCCGCATGTCATCACAACAGTGGGGGGAGGGGGGGGGGGGAGTCACATGACACTGGGTTAAGGTTGCATGACATCATTAAGGGCTGCATCACATCATGAAAGGTCATGTGTCACCGGGGTCAGGTCACATGACATCTTTAAGGGCCGCATGTCAGCACATGTCGCCGAGGTTAAGGTCATGTGACATCTTTAAGGGCCGTATGCCATCACAAAAGGTCACATGTCACTAGGTTAAGGTCACATAGCATCTTTAAGGATCACATCATCACAAAGGGTCACATATCACTGGGGTAAAGTCACGTGACATCGTTAAGGACTGCTGGGTATCATAAAGGGACACATGTCACTAGGTTATGGTCACGTGACAGCTGAAAGGGCCATATGCTAACACAAAATGGTCACTGACATCTTAAAGGGCCATGACATCATTAGGGGGTCATGCAAACACAAGGTCACATGATGACATCTTTAAGGGCCGCATGTCAGCACATGTCGCCGAGGTTAAGGTCATGTGACATCTTTAAGGGCCGTATGCCATCACAAAAGGTCACATGTCACTAGGTTAAGGTCACATAGCATCTTTAAGGATCACATCATCACAAAGGGTCACATATCACTGGGGTAAAGTCACGTGACATCGTTAAGGACTGCTGGGTATCATAAAGGGACACATGTCACTAGGTTATGGTCACGTGACAGCTGAAAGGGCCATATGCTAACACAAATGGTCACATGACATCTTAAAGGGCCGCAGGTCATTGCAAAGGGTAGGTCACATGAAATCTTAAAGGGCCACATGTTATCATGAAGGGCCACATGTCACCAAATAAGGCCATGTGACGTCGTACAGGTGCCACATGCCATCATAAAGGGCCATGTCACCGTGGAGAATTACATCATCACATAGGGCCATGTCGTGGCCGGGCGGGGTAGAGAGGTCGAAGGTCTTGGCTTCGGTGGGCAATGGAGTTGGGGGACAATGGCGGTGGAAAGTCTCAACCCCTCAGAGGCCGAGGCAACCAGGGGAAATAGGCCCGGCAACTCCTCGGCAACCCACCTCAAGGGGGGGGGGGGGGGGGAGGGGGGGGTTTCTGGGACACGCAGCAAGCGATGGAACTCCTACCGTAGCGTGTAGCAAACGTCAAGTCCCGTGCCACCAAACCCCATCAAAAGTTTGTCACTCGGGGCGGGAAGAAGGAGCTCCCCACGCCGCCAAGGGAGCCAACTCCAAATCGAAAAAACACGCTGGAGTCTCAGTCCCACTCCACGACATTGAGTTATTATTCTGTTTGCAAATGTCTTTTTTGGGGGAATTAATAGAGACTGGGATGTGAGAGGAGGGAAGAGAACAAGCAGAAGGGACTCAGTTAACCAAAGGATGCTGGACAGCCCAGAATCCACCTCAATGTAAAGAGGATTAAATGGTTCCATGCGATCACAACTCTTCCTCCCAAACAGAGGGAGGGGGAACAGGCTGGCCTTTCGGCTTGAGGTGGGGACAGATCGGATCGGAGGAGGTGGCGGCCTTGGTGGCATCATGTGACCAGATTTTCAGCGTTGACACTGGACATGCGGATTTGGGAGCTGCTCTTACTAAGGACGGAGAGCTGCGTCCCTCCGTTGACCCCGCTACTGGCCAGGGAGGGGTGGCGGTGCTTGAAGTCAACAGCAAAATACCGGTTCACCTTCCAGCTCCTCCATTTTCTCTTGATCTCGGACTGCACCTTTGGGAAGAAACTTAGAGATGTCATTTGAATGTACTCAGGTACGTCAAGACTGATGGGAGAATTCACTCACATATACAAGCACAAAGAAAAGCTGAGACTAGTCAAACTTCACTTTGTTCTTTCGCGGGGAGAGGGAAAGAAAATCAAAGCAACTTACCTCTCCGTTGAGGAAACAATACAGAACTGCCACCACAAAGCCCTGGAAGGAATAAACAAGCCACATATAGAATTAGTGTGGATGGGGTGGACTACAAAAAAAAGACATTCGCGTACAAAATTGTGAAAGGAATAGATTGGCTAAACGCACAGAGACGCTTGCCCAGAGTCAGGAACTCGAGAACCTAACGAGGACCTAGGTTTAAGGTGAGGGTGGGAAAGATTTAATAGGAACCCGAGGGATAATTTTTTTTACACAAGGGTGGTGGGTGCATGGAACGAGCTGCTGGAGGAGGTAGTTGAGGCAGGTACTTTTGCAACATTTAAGAAACATTTAGACAGGTACATGGGTAGGACAGGTTTAGAGGGATATGGACCAAATACATGCAGGTGGGACTAGTGTTGATGGGACATGTTGGTCGGTGTGGGCAAGTTGGGCCGGTGGGCCTGTTTGCAGTGTATGACGCAATGACTCTATTAATGGTCGGCACGGTGGTAGAGCTGGCTGCCTTACAGAGCCGGAGACCTGGTTTCAACTCTGACCACGGATGTTGTCTGCTCTGTACACACAGCGCCCCTGGTTGGGATCGAACCGGAGTCCATGGCGTTGTAAGGCAGCAACTCTACTGCCGTGTCACAGTGCCATTCCAGTTTTGGTCACCCCATTAAAGGAAGCATGTGGAGGCTTTTGAAGAAAATGCCAGTTGATGGGAATGCTGCTAGGATTAGCTACAAGGAGAGATTGATTCAACTTGGATGGTTTTCTCTGGAGAATTAGATGTTGAGGGGAGACCCGATCAACGTATATAAAATCATGAGAGGCATAGATAGGGTACCTTTTCCCCAGGGTGGAAATGTCAAAGACTAAAGCAAGGGTTCCCAACCTGGGGTAAATTTACCCCCTGAACCTTCCCAGGGGGTAAATTTGTTGATTCTGGATTTGTCCATTTTTTTCTCATTGACTTTGTTTGGTTCTGGTATATCTGTTCATCATTAGTTGTTCATAAATAAGTGAAATAACATTATTATGTGCTGTTAAAGTTGCCAGAGGTAAACAGGACAAAAAAGGTTGGGAACCCCTGCACTAAAGGATATAACTTTATATTTAGAAGGAGGAACTTTAAAGGAAATTGTACAAGGCATTGGTGAGATACATGGGTGTACAATTTGTTTCGCCCAATTATAGGGTGATGTCAACAAAATAGAGAGAGTACAGACAGATTTACTAGGAATGTTGCCTGGTGTTTCAACAAACTAAGCAGAGATAGGTTGATAGTTAGGTCTTTATTCTTGGAGCGCAGAGGTTTATAGATAGTCTTTTGATGAGAGGGAGTGGAGGTTCATATGGATCAAGCTTTCCCTTTGAGGCACAGGAGATTCAACTTGGGGACTTCATGTTCAGGCACGGATATTTAGGGGTAATATGAAGGGACCTCTGTTTCCTGTGTGTGTAGCTCCAGTGGAAGTTCTCTGGGTATGATAAACAAATTTTTCTTCAAATGACAATGACAATGATGCCAAAAGGGTATGGATGGTAAGCAGGCCGATTGTTGATAAGGGTCTAAAAAAAAATTGCGGCACGGTAGTAGGCCACTGCCTCACAGCGTTGTAATTGGAGACCGTTATATGGTTATATGGAGATCAGGTGGGGCAAATTGTGCACCTAGGTAGGTGAGTGCTTGAATGCACAGCAGGATTGATGGTGGAAGCAGATATGATAGCGGCGTTTAAGAGGTTTATAGATAGTCTTGCAGGGAGTGGAGGGATATGGATCACATGCAGGCACAGGAGATTAACTTGGGGTCATGTTCAGCACGGATATTTTGGGCTGAAGGGCCTGTTCCTGTGTTGTACTGTTCTTGGGTATGATAAACAAATTTTTCTTCAAATGTAGACAATGATGCCAAAAGTAAAGGGCCGATTGATGGCACAGCGGGTAGAGCCACTGCCTCACAGCGCCGGAGACCGGGTTCGATCCTGACCTCGGGTGCTGTTTGTGCGTGTGGAGCTTGCATGTTCTCCCTGTGACCGCGTGGGTTTCCTCCTATATCCCAAAGACGTGCAGGTTTGTAGGTTAATTGGCCTTGATGAATTGTTACTGGTTTGCCCGGGTAGGCCAGGTCAGTTAAAACTGTCCCCCTTTGATGTGGGTCTTGGGTCTGATGTTGGTTGAACCAAGCCGGGAGGTTAATGGATCGCTTTGTGCGGCAGCCCTGATTTGATGTGCAGGAAGGAACTGCAGATGCTGGTTTATACCGAAGGTGGACACAAAATGCTGGAGTAACTCAGCAGGTCAGGCAGCATCTTTGGAGAAAAAGAATAAGTGACGTTTTGGGGCGGAACTCTTCTTCAGACTCAAAGATAGAGGTGTGGTGATTGGGGGGGGGGGCAGAACAAATCAGGGCCAGCAACAGATGACCTCAGGAAGATGGAACCAAAATTGCCCATTGTTGGCAAGGGAAGACGTGATAAGAGGGATGCAAGGTTGTGAACAGTGGAATTGGGATGAGTAGAGCCAAGGGGGGGGGGGGGGGGGGGGGGGGGAGTGCAGGAGTTACTTGAAAATAGTGAAATCAACGTTCATACTGCTGGGTTGTATGCTTTTTTAAGTTTAGTTTAGTTTAGAAATGCAGCACAGAAACAGGCCCTTCGGCCCACTGAGTCCGTGCCGACCAGTAAAGGGTCTGTCCCACTTAGGCGACCTCTTAAGCGGGCTTAGGAGACTCTGCGCTCCCCACATAATCACCACATGTTCGCTGGTGGTCTCAGGTGAGTCTCCTTCATGGTCGCGAGGAGTTACCGCATTCTGGGAACTAGTCGCGGCCTCAGTATGGTCGCAGCAAATCTTTCAACATGTTGAACAATTTTCTGTGACAAAAAATTGGTCGCCATGGAGAAAGTCGATACTTTTGAAGTTGTAGGTGCAGTTGTAGTGAGGTCGCCATGTAGTTGTACGTGGTCGAGATAGTCGTAAGTAGTTTTAGTTAATCTCCTTTGCTGACCGGGCATTTTCATTGGCTCATTGAGGAAAAAAATATATAAGCATGAGTTTTCAGAACCAAGGAAAACCGACCGGTAATTTTAAATGCCCGCCAAACCACAGCTGTGTATCTCTAGCTTATTAATAGTTGTCTGGCTTCTTAAAAGTGTCTCCACTCCTTCTCCCCCCCCCCTTCTCCCCTCCCCCCCGCTCTTTTAAAGGACTTACCGTACACTGTGCTAGCTGTCTTTAACCTTCCTGTTCATCGCGGGTATCACCTTGGCTTTGCACCGTGTGAATTTCAGACAGCGCTCCCCCGCTTTCCCTAGCCCCCGCCTTTGCGATGTGTGTGTGTGTGTGTGTGTGTGTGTGTGTGTGTGTGTGTGTGTGTGTGTGTGTGTGTGTGTGTGTGCGTGCGTGCGTGCGTACGTGTGTGTGTGCGTGTGTGTGCGTGTGTGTGCGTGCGTACGTGTGTGCATGTGTGTGTGTGTTCCGCTCTGACGGTCGATCCAGCTCGCGGTTTTTCAGGCGAGTGCCCCCGAGCTTGAAGTTCGCAGACAGTTTTGCTGAACCCCTGTGACAGTAGCACACAGGAGGGACAATTTACAATTTTTACCAAAGCCAATTAACCTACAAACCTGTACGTATCTGGGGTGTGGGGGGGCAACCTGAGCACCCGGGGAAAACCCACGTGGTCACGGGGCGAACGTACATACTCCATACAGACAGCACCTCTAGTCAGGATAAAACCCGGGTCTCTGCCGCTGCGCCACCGTGCCACCCAAGTGAAATGTGAGGTGCTGTTCCTCCAATTTGTGTGTGGCCTCATTCAGTGGAGGAGGCCCAGGACAGAAGGGTCAGTATGAGAATGGGAAGGGTTAAAATGTTTGGCAATCGGGAGATGGCGCAGACCAAGGCGGACTGAGCGTAGGTGTTCAGCAAAACGGTTGGCGTCTGCCCTGATTTGATGATCGACATGACCGTGACTGGCTTTACTTTGTAGATTTGTTTGTTTAATTAATATTAATGTTATTGATGTTCACCCACCCTTCCCAGCTACAGTGGCACAAAACGAGAGATGAGCGCAGATAATCCAACGGCTGGATCAAGATCTAGGTGATTGACGACTTTCCCGGAGGGAGAGGAGAAGTAGGGAGCATCAGGATTGAATCTCAGAGCTTTTGGCCAGGAATGGGGAGCTCTGGAGATGGATTGGGGGAGTGCAGAGGTCCTCGAGAATAGTGGAAGCTGGAGGAGGTTGCAATGGGATTGAACAGAAGAGACGGGGGTTAGGTGACGGATGGGACAAAACAAACGGATGTGGATTTAGATGTAGGCCCATCACTGATGGTCAACCTAGACCTGGAGGACACCTTCCCCTGTCGTTCCGCAGCAGACTTACAGCACTCTGAACCAAGTTACCTGGAAAGATCCCAATCCCAGTTCAAACACCAGCCGTTCCCGGGTATTAACATCTTCGGGGTAAAAGGCAAACACCGTGTAGTGAATCCCAAACAGCGGGATGAGAAGGAGGGTCGATCTGGCCAGTCTCCTGCGTAGATTGTTCAGAAGAAGAGGGGAGGAGGAGGGAGGGAGAGAGAGAGCACTCATTAACACCAGCAGGATCAGGACCATTGTCTCAAACTCAACATTAGTTCATTAACACAAACACGCACACACAACACAATACATCACAACCCGGAAGAAACTAATATTTCAAATCCTGTCATGTTTTTAGTTTAGTGTCCTGGAACAATCAACTTCAGTTCAAGTTTGCATTGTTGCCATAACATTTATTTGGTCCAAAGAAAAGACACAAAATGCCAGAGTAATTCAGCAGGTCAGGCAGCTTCACTAAAGAACATGGATAAGTGATATTTCCGCTCGAGACCCTTCTTGAGCCAACACGTGAAACTGCACATGCTGGTTTACAAAAAAAAGGTACAAAGTGCCGGATTAACCTGCAGGGTCAGGCAACATCTCTGGAGAACTTGGATAGGTGATGTTTCGGGTTTGCACCCTTCTTTAGCCAAGACATGGAACCGCAGATACTGGTTGGCAAAGAAAGACACAAAGTGCTGGAGTAACTCAGCGGGTTCAGGCAGCATCTCTGGTGAACATGAATCTGGAAGAGAGGGGCTGGACAAAGCCTGGCAGGTAATTGGTGGACAAAGGCGAGGGGGTTTTTATGGACAAATGGTTTGAACAAAGGCGAGGGATTTAAGCAGGAGGTGTGAGACAGAAGGATTAAAGAGTTGCGAATTGTGAAGCCAGAGGATGGAATATTGGTTTGGGGGAGAAATCGGTGTGAGCCCAGGTAGGGGCACAAGCGAGAGGGGGGAAAGAAAAGGGTGGGATGGGGGAGAAAAGTGGGGGAGAGGATGGGTTGTTATTAGGGGTTACTTAAAATTGAAGAATTCAATTTTCATACCAATGGGTAGTAAGCCCGTACCAAAACGTCACCTATTCATGTTCTCCAGAGATGCTGCCTGACCTGCCGAGTTATTCCAGCATTTTGTGTCCTTTTGTGTAAACCAGCATCTATACTTCCTTGTTTCTACATTCGGTCTGTCTCTGCTATAGTTTAGAGATACAGCGTGGAAACAGGCACTTCTGCCCACCAAGTGTGCTGACCAGTGATCATGCGGTATACTAGTACTATCCTCCACACTAGGGACAATTTACAATTTTACCAAAGCCAATTAACCAACAAACCTGTACGTCTTTGGAATGATGGAAGGAATCCGGAGCACCCGGAGAAAATCCACGCGGTCACGGAGAAAACATGCAAACTCCATACGGACAGCACCCGATCAAACCCGGGTGTCTGCCTCTGAAAGGCAGCAACTCTACCACCGTGCCACAGTGCACCCCTATGTCGTGACGTGCGGGGCGTGGATGTGGGATGGCCAGAGTACCAGTCACTGCTCTGCCAACACTGTGCTGTAATGCACGAGTTACAGAGGTATCATAGAAACAGAAACATAGAAATTAGGTGCAGGAGTAGGCCATTCGGCCCTTCGAGCCTGCACCGCCATTTAATATGATCATGGCTGATCATCCAACTCAGTATCCCGTACCTGCCTTCTCTCCATACCCTCTGATCCCCTTGGCCACAAGGGCCACATCTAACTCCCTCTTAAATATAGCCAACGAACTGGCCTCAACTACCCTCTGTGGCAGAGAGTTCCAGAGATTCACCACTCTCTGTGTGAAAAAAGCTCTCCTCATCTCGGTTTTAAAGGATTTCCCCCTTATCCTTAAGCTGTGACCCCTTGTCCTGGACCTCCCCAACATCGGGAACAATCTTCCTGCATCTAGCCTGTCCAACCCCTTAAGAATTTTGTAAGTTTCTATAAGATCCCCTCTCAATCTCCTAAATTCTAGAGCAAGTCTATCCAATCTTTCTTCATAAGACAGTCCTGACATCCCAGGAATCAGTCTGGTGAACCTTCTCTGCACTCCCTCTATGGCAATAATGTCCTTCCTCAGATTTGGAGACCAAAACTGCACACAATACTCCAGGTGTGGTCTCACCAAGACCCTGTACAACTGCAGTAGAACCTCCCTACTCCTATACTCAAATCCTCTTGCTATGAAAGCCAACATGCCATTCGCTTTCTTTACTGCCTGCTGCACCTGCATGCCTACCTTCAATGACTGGTGTACCATGACACCCAGGTCTCGCTGCATCTCCCCCTTTCCCAATCGGCCACCGTTTAGATAATAATCTGCTTTCCCGTTTTTGCCACCAACTAAGGGGACCACTGGGGTGTCTTGAAGGCTGGCATTCTGCTTATAAAAGGACGTTGCAGGGGAAAGAAGAGGGCTAACAACTAGTAAATGGTGATGTGGGTTGTGCTAACGTGGTGACTGGGAACCACAGACAAAGCCTGAAAATGAAGACATGGAATGCAGCAGTGACAACACACACGTTTTAGGAGCTGCATGGATGATGTTATACCATGCACCCATCATCACCCATCACCAGAAATATTGGATCAAATGTAGGTAAGAGCACAAAACAAGGCCATCGGGGAATACAAAAATAAATTGGTCCTGAGGTTTATGCAACTCTCACCAGCATCTTTGCCCCAGGGAAAGCTAAGCATGTTTCATTTGACACTGTGTCAACAAAGTTGGACTTGTAGATAATCTTTTTACTCTGTAATCAAGACCTAGTTTTACTGTTAATCAAGTTTCTGGGTAATCTTGTCAGCTGAGAATGAAAAATCTGTACCAATGTGTCACTCAGCAGATCAGCTTTGTCTAGTCTCCTGGTGTGCACCAGTTATGATAAATCGCCCCTTACTTCCTACACCAACTCTGTGCTGCCTTTCCATTTTGCTCCTACAACACTGGGCCCTTGTGGGAGATACCTGATCCTCAAGCATTGGATGAATCCAGCCAGTCTCCTTGTTAGGTTTAAGGTGAGAGGAAGTTTTAAATAGGGACCTGAGGGGTGGGTTTTATTTCACACTGGGACTGGTGAACATCTGGAACTCACTGCCAGAGGATGGGGTGGAATCAATATAATTATTGCCGTTTAATAGGCTTTTAGTTAGGTACATTTAGATATCAGGGATTATGGGGAGAAGGCAGGAGAATGGGGTTGAGAGGAAAAGATAGATCAGCCATGATTGAATGGCGGAGTAGACCTGATAGGCCAAATGGCCTAATTCTGCTCCTATTCCTATGAACATATGCAGTGAATGGAATATTTAAAGACATTCAGTCTTTAGATTTTAGAGATACAGTGTGGAAACGGGCCCATCGGCCCACCGAACCTGTGCTGACCAGCGATCACCTGTACACTAGCAATATCCTACACACAAGAGACAATTTACAATTTCACCAAACCCAATTAACCTACAAACCCGTACAACTTTGGAGTGTGGGAAGAAACTGGAGCATCCGGAGAAAACCCACGTGGTTACAGGGAGAACGAACAGTACAAAGTCCGTACTGACAGTACCCGAGGCCAGGATCAAAGCAGAGTCTCCGGTGCAGTAAGGCAGCAACTCTACCCCTGTGCCACAGTGCACCCTTTGTTTCTTCACCTGCCAGGCTTTGCCCTGTCCTCCACACTTCCTTTCAGCAACTTTCACACCACCAGTCCGTCAGTGTGAAGAAGGGTCCTGACCCAAAACCTTACCTGTCCACAGATGTTGCCTGACCCGCTGAGTACCTCCAGCATTTTGAGTTTTGTTTTGGGAGATATTGAGGCAGCAAGACCACATGGTCACTTCAGTAACTCTGGACCTTTAATGTGATCAATCAGCTTAAAGTGCTTCGTTGGAATGGAATTAGCGCAAATTCAACAATGAACCCATGTGGAGGTGCTTAGGGATCTGAGGGAGAATTCTACCACTCCCTTGGCTTGGACGATGGGGGGGTTGGATGGAAGTGGAAGAGGTTCGGAAGCCAATACCTAGGCTCAAGGTCTGGGCACGACCCGTTATGCCGTGTGGCCAGACTCACAAAGACAAGGCAGGCCGCGGTGTATAGGGGGAAGCCGCCAAACCGGCCCCTGCTCGTTTCCCGAAGATGATAGACCGGAAGGGATCTAGCTGGTGACTATGGATGTGAGGAGCAAGGCCGGTCGGAGAGGGGAACCCTCAAAGTCGGCTGTGGGAGGCTCACCTGGGGCACAAAGGTGGGCGGGTGAGGAGAGGTATGTTAGTTAGCTGGTCGATCCACATGTCCGAGGAAGGTGACGGCTGGAGGCCCTGCTGCAGCCTGGGGCTCGCCTGGATCGGGCACCGCTCCATAAGACCCAGAGCGCGGACTAGACTTGGGTAATGGTGCCATAACCTGGCGCCTCTTGCATGCAGTCTCATTTCACTATTTCTGTACACGTTGCTAATCGGGGATTGTTCTTAGGTATGGCAATATTTTACTGGTCTCTATGTATGGCAAAGAATTTCACTGTGAGCTTGCACAGGTGATAATAAAGAAGCATTGACCATTGAAGATGTGGTCGCTGGCAACAATGAGTTGAAAATGGAGACGGGTCGAGAGGCCAGAAGTGGAAAAGGATGGGGATGTGTGTGGTTTCAGAGAGAGGGAAGAGGCAGGAGGTACTTGATCAAAAGCAAACCTCCCATCAGTCTGAAGAAGGGTTTCGGCCCGAAGCGTTACCTATTTCCTTCGCTCCATAGATGCTGCTGCACCTGCTGAGTTTCTCCAGCATTTTTGTGTACCTTCGATTTTCCAGCATCTGCAGTTCCTTCTTAAACAATTTAAAACATGGTCCTGTCAAACCTTGATTTAAATTCTAGGTGACTAAGGATTTGTCGATTTCAATGATTTCAGAAGTGCTGAAGTGGAGATGGTTCAGAGCTTCAAGATCCCAGGCATAAATGTCACCAACAATTCGCCCTGGACCAACCACGACAAAGCTACGGCCAAAAAGGCCCACTAACACCTCTACTACTCAGAAGACTAAGAAAGTCCAGCATGTCTCCAACGACCCTTGCCAACTTCTACAGATGCACTGTAGGAAGCATGCTCTGGTCAAGACCTTAGGACATTGCAGACAGTTGTGGATGTAGCCCAGTCCATCGCACAAACCAGTCACACTCCCCATCGACTCCATCTACCTGCCTCGGGGAAGCAGTCAACATAATCAAGGACCACTCACACCCTGGTCATTCCCTCTTTTCCCCTCTCCTGTCGGGCAGAAGGCACAGATCTTGAAAGCACGCACCACAAGATTTGGGAACAGCTTCTTCCCCGCTGTTATCAGACTACTGATCCATTCTGCCATAAGCAAAGGGTGTAGTCCTGATTTTAGTTTAGTTTAGTTTAGAGATACAGCGTGTAAACAGGCATTTCAGCCCACCGAGTTCAGGTCGACCAGTGGTCCCCGTATACTAGCTAGCACTATCCTACACACTGGAGATAATTTACAATTTTTAATTGGAAGTCAATTAACTTACAAGCCTGTACTTCAGTGGAGTGTGGGAGGAAACCGGAGCGCCCAGGGAAAGGGGTGACCAAGTTGACAGTGCTGGCAACCTTGCTTTGTCACTGGGGCTTTGAGTCAACGCTGATCTTTTACCAGTCCCTCGAACTTCAAACTGAGCCATCAAAAGTCATCACTGGAAAGTCTAAAACACCCTCTGGTGGTGTGCCATGAACAATGTGGGACGGGCAGGAGGAGGGGGGACTTGATAGAGGTCTTTAAAATGATGAGAGGGATAGACAGAGTTGATGTGGACAAGCTTTTCCCTTTGAGAATAGGGAAGATTCAAACAAGAGGACATGACTTCAGAATTAAGGGACAGAAGTTTAGGGGTAATATGAGGGGGAACTTCTTTACTCAGAGAGTGGTAGCGGTGTGGAATGAGCTTCCTGTGGAAGTGGTGGAGGCAGGTTCATTGGTATCATTTAAAAATAAATTGGATAGGCATATGGATGAGAAGGGAATGGAGGGTTATGGTATGAGTGCAGGCAGGTGGGACTAAGGGAAAAAAAAGTTGTTCGGCACGGACTTGTAGGGCCGAGATGGCCTGTTTCCGTGCTGTAATTGTTATATGGTTATATGTTATATGATGGAAGGGAGGCAAGATTGTTGCAGGGATCGAAAGGCAGGCATTTGTGGCTGAACCAGAGAAGGGACACTGGTGTGTTGGAAGGAGCTGCAGATGCCAGTTTATACTGAAGATAGACACAAAATGCTGGAGTAACTCAACAGGTCAGGCAGCATCTCTGGAAAACGTGGATAGTTGACGCTTTGGTTTGGGATCCTTCTTCATACTCTGACACTGGTATTGGATTGGGTTACAAGGAACACATGTGCAGCAGAACCCACAGACGGACAAAAGGGTTGAAATGATGGAGACAAAGAGAAAAATACCAGAGTGTGGAATATATAGCGCTCCAGTAAGTTATACGTAGTTATATGGTGGCACAGCAGTTGCTGCCTTACAGCGCCAGAGACCCGAGTTCGAATCCGAACTGTCTGTATGGAGTTTGCACATTCTCCCTGTGACCGTGTGGGTTTTCTCCGGGTGCTCCGGTTTCCTCCCACAGTCCAAAAGCGCGTAGGCTAATTGGCAATGTAAAAATTGTAAATAGTCCCTAGTGTTAATGTGCGGGGATTGCTGGTTGGCAGAGATTCGGTGGGACGAAGGGCCTGTTTCCGTGCTGTATCTCTACACTAAACTAAACGTAACAGAGAAAGTGCAGGAGTCACAATCCATTCTTGGTATAAGAACAGATACATGTTGTTTCCTCCACAGCTTCCTGTCAGCCTAGTATCTCATGCTGTCTGTAAATCTCTTGTTCATACCTCCAGTTTGCTGTCCTTCCAGTGTGATCCTTATATTAGTTTATGATTGTCACGTGCATCGAGATATATTGAAAAACATTTTTAGCATGCAATCCAGTCAAATCATACCTTCCATGAGTACAATCAAGCCATACACAGGTGCAACAGGTAGAGCAGAGAGAAAAATACCAGCTTGTAGGATATAGTGTTACAGTTACAGAAAAAGTGCAAGGGCTGCAATGAGGTTGATTGGAAGACCGGGACTACAGAGGCGGCACTATGGCTCAGCGGTAGAGTTGCTGCCTTACAGCGCCGGAAACACGGATTCGATCCTGACTACAGGTCCTGTCTGTACGGAGTTTGTACGTTTTCCCTTTGGCCTGCATCAGTTTTCTCCGGGTGCTCCGGTTTCCTCCCACACTACAAAGATGTGCAGGTTTGTCGGCTAATTGTCTTGGTAAAAATTGTAAATTATCCCTAATGTATGTAGGAGAGTGTGAGTGTGAGAAGGCCCCGTTTCTGTACTATATCTCTAAACGAAACAAAACTAATCTAAATATCAGTCTTCAATACTTTAAATGGCTTTTAGCTAATTTGCAAAGAATCTTTGGTCATTGACTTTTGAGCACTTTAGGATGATTTACTGAATTAATAAGGTCCAATATAAATAGAAATTGTGAGATTGATTGTTAGATAGCTCCCTCTTTTTGAGCATCAGTCTGCAGTCTCAACCTTACTGGCAACTCTCGAAATGTTCAGCTAGTCTGATTAATTGTAGTTTTACTAAATAAGGCCATTTCTGGTTCGCAAAAAAAACATCAACTCTAGGAGGGTGTTACTGAGCCCTGTGGGAAAATTACAAAGCAGCAAGCAATTATCCAATATCACAATTTGGATCGAGCAGTTTTGGGCCCCATATATGAGGAGGAATGTGCTGTCGTTGCTGAGGGCCCAGAGGAGGTTTATGAGAATGATCCCAGGAATGATTGGGTTAACGTATAATGAGCGTTTAATGGCACTGGGCCTGTACTCGCTGAAGTTTAGAAGGATGAGGGGTGGACTTCATTGAAACCGAATAGTGAAAGGCCTGGATAGAGTGGACGTGGAGAGGGTTTCCACTAGTGGGAGAGTCTAGGACCAGAGGGTACAGCCTCAGAATAAAAGGACGTACCTTCAAAAAGGAGATGAAGAGGAATTTCTTTAGTCAAAGGGTGATGAATCTGTAGAATTGATTGCCACAATTCGATAATTTTAAGACAGAGATGGACAAATTTTTGATTAGTACAATTGTCAGGAGTTACGGGAAGAAGGCAAGAGAATGTGGTTGAGAGAGAAATATGATTGAACGATGGACTTTGAATGATGGGCAGAATGGCCTAATTTTGCTCCTATAACGTATAAACTCATGAACAAGACAAGGGATAAAACCCCTTATTTATTCTGGACTTAACACATAGAACAATAGAGTGAAGGTAAAAGGCTCTTTGTCCCACAATGTCCGTCCTGAACTTGATGCTATGTTCAAACTTCCTCTGCCTATACATGATCCATTTTCCTCCATTCCCTACATATCCATGTGCCTATCTACAAGCCCCTTAAACACCACTATTGTATCTGCCTCCACCACCACCCCTGGCAGTGCGATCCAGGTACCCACCACCCTCTGTGTGAATAAAACCTTCCCCGCACATCTCTCTGCTTATCCAGACTATTTCTATAACTCAGGCCCCCATGTCTTGGCAATATCCGTGTGAACCTTCTCCGTACCCTCTCGCTTATTGATATCCTTAATGATACCCTTCGTGACTGCACTCAATACTCCAGGTGCGGTCTCACCAACGCCATGCACAGCTGTAACATGGTGTCCTAATACAGCTTTCAGGAAGCATTTGGACAGATATGGGGATGAGAAAGGTTTGGGGGCAATATGAGTTAAACTCTGGGAAATTGGATTGGCTCAGGAAGGTATGTTGGTCAGCATGGATGAGTTGAGCCGAGGGGCCATGTTGTGGACATTTGGACAGATATATGGATAGGAAAGATTTGGATGGATAATGGTCAAATGGCCCAAAACACTCTGAAACGTTCCGATCCATGTAACTGTACAAGTACATGCCTTTCAGGTCAACTCGTCATGCTAACCAACATGCCGTCTTGAGTTAGTCCCATGTAGACTTTAGACTTTAGAGATACAGCATGGAAGCAGGCCCACTGAGTCCACGTCGACCAGCGATCACCCCATACATTAGCTCTACAGAATAGGAACAATATAAAATTTACAGAAGCCAATTCACCTACAAACATGTACGTTTTTGGAGTGTGGGAGGAAACCGAAGCACCCGGAGAAAACCCATGCGGTCACAGGGAGAACTTGCAGACTCCGTACAGACAGCACACATAGTCAGGATCGAACCGGGTCTCTGGCGCTGTAAGGCAGCAAATCTACCACTGTGCATTTGCCTCATACCCCTTTAAACCTTTCCTGACCTGCTGAGTTCCTCCAGCACTCTGTGTTTTGTTCAAGATTCCAACATCTGCAGTCTCTTGCTTCCCAATAATCTCCAATGATCGCACAATGTTTTTAATTTCATTCACGCTCCTAAAATAAATGAACCACTTTGTGCTGGTTTGCAGGTGAGACCTAAACAGTTTTCACCCGAGAGAGCACACTGGTGGGCTGCATCGCAGCTTGGTTTGGGAACAGCTCTGCACAAGACCACAAGCAAAC
The DNA here is from genome assembly GCF_028641065.1 of Leucoraja erinaceus. Classification (NCBI taxonomy): domain Eukaryota; kingdom Metazoa; phylum Chordata; class Chondrichthyes; order Rajiformes; family Rajidae; genus Leucoraja; species Leucoraja erinaceus. The sequence continues at coordinate 110,174,045 of NC_073378.1, read as the reverse complement.
GCAGAGTTGGGGATGTAGACCAGTCCATCACACAGTCCAGACTGCCCACCATTGACTCCATCCACACTTCACGCTGCCTCAGAAAAGCAGCTAATATAATCAAAAGGTCGTCCCACCCCGGGTTGGCGGTGCGACCGATGTCGCAGCGGCCTCTGCAGTCCGTCTGTCTTTTTTTATTTTATTGTCCTGTTGAGTGTATAGTTTGTGGTGGGTTTTTGACTGTGTATGTGTGGGGGGTGGGGGGGTGGGTGGGGGAAACTTTTAGATCTCTTCCCTGTACGGGGACCCGACCTTTCCCTGTTGGGTGTCCGTTGCCGTTGGGGCCTAGCACCGTGGAGCGGCCTCGAACCGGAATGACAGCTCAAGTCACGGAGCCTGTGGAGTTGCGGAACTGCGGAGCTGCGGAGCTGTGGTCCTAACATCATGTAGCTGGCCAGCTTTGGAGCGTGGAGAGCTGTGGTGGCGCGCTGCTGCGACCCGACTCCGGTGGATGGTGACACCGGGAGCTCGCGGGTCCCCGGTGGGAGACCACTTTGCGGGGCACCGGCAACGGCGACTTCTCCCGCTTGAATTGCGGGGTTGAAAGTGACCTGGAGCGGGGCCTTACATCGCCCGGCGCGGCTTTAAATCGCTGCAGACTTGCTAGCGCCCGCCGGGGGCTCCAACATCGGGACCCGGAGCAGGGCCTTACATCACCCGGCGCGGCTTTAAGTCGCCGTGGGACTTGCTAGCGCCCGCCGGGGGCTTTAACTTTGACTTCGGGAGAGGAATGGAGAGCAGGGGAGAGACAAGACTTTGCCTTCCATCACAGTGAGGAAGAGATTCACTGTGATGGATGTTTGTGTAAATTGTGTTGGTGTGTGTCTTGGTTCTTTTCTTGTATGACTGCAGAAACCAAATTTCATTTGAACTTCATGTGAGGTTCAAATGACAAATAAACGGTATTGTATTGTATTGTATTGTCATTCCTTCTTCTCCCTGCTGCCATCTGCAGTAGGTACAGAAATTTGAAAGTGCACGCCACCAGACTATGGGGCTTCTTCCCCTCTGTTACCAGGCTTCCGTATGGTCCTTCCATAAGCTAGGGTACTGTCAGAGTCATCTCTACCCCATTGCTGACATTGTCTATGGAACTGATGCGCTACAATGCTGAGAACTATATTCTGCACTCTGTATCTCCCCCTTTGCCTACTACACGTGAATTTGACTTGATTGTACTCATGTACTTTGAGTTTGACTTGCATATATTATCTGATTTAATTGGATAAATGCACAATATAACTTTTCACGGTACCTTGGTGCATGTGACAATAATAAACCAAAAGAAGTATATAAACCAGCAGAGCACCCAGCTACATCAAGTTCCCAATGGGCACGTTACATAGTAGTTACTGTACTTTCACAGATAGACACAAAATGCTGGAGTAACTCAGGAAGCATCTCTGTTGAGAAGGAATGGGTGATGTTTTGGGTCAAGTCCCTTCTTCAGGACCCGAAACATCACCCATTTTCTTCTCAACAGAGATGCTGCCTCTCCCGCTGAGTTACTCCAGCATTTTGTGTCTATCTTTGGTTTAAACCAGCATCTGCAGTTCCTTCCTTCACATTTTGTCTGTAGTTCCTTCCACGTTCCTTTGAGTTCATTCCAAACTGCCCCATAGCTTTGGGAATATGGGACCATGCTCCTTATGATAAAACACACATAGATCATCGAATGCTAGAGCATGGCTTGATTGTATTGATGTACAGTATTGTCTGATTTGATTGGATTTGCATGCAAACAAAGGTTCACACTGTAACCTTTCCTATCCACGTACCTGTCCAATGTGTATAAATGTTGTTTATAATTTAAACATACAACTAGAAATAGGCCCTTCTACCCACTGAGTCCACACTGACCATTGATCACCCATTCACACTAGTTCTGGTATCCCACTCACATCCACTCCCTACATACAAGGGGAAATTTAACAGACGACAATCAAGTTAAAACCCGCACATCTTCAGAATGTGAGAGGAAACTGAAGCACCCGGAAGAAGCCCACGTGGTCACAGGGAGGACGTGCAAACTCCACACAAACAGCATCCGAGCTCAGGATCGAACAGGTGTCTCTGGCACTGTGAGGCAGCAGCTCTATCAGCTGCGCCACTGTGCCGCCCTTGCCTGTTACTGCATCTGCCTCTATTACCTCCTCTGGCAGCTCATCCATACACCCACCACCCTTTGTGTGAAAAGGTTGCCCCTTGGGTTCCTATTAAATCTTTTCCCTCTCACCTGAAACCGGTGTCCTCTGCTTATTAATTTCCCCAGCCTGGGTAAAAGACTCTGTGCATTCCCCCTATCTATTCCCCTTATGTTTTTATACACTTCTAATCTGCCCTGCATGCCAGGCAAGCATTGACAAAAAGCCGCCAACATTATCAAACATCGAGCCCCGCTCCAGACTTCTTGCTCTCCTCCCAAACACATCCAGTTGGTGAATCTGCATAATTCATTGCCACAGACGGCAGTGGATGCCAAGTCATTGGGTATTTTTAAAGTGGAGATTGATAGGAGTTCTTGATTAGTAAAGGCGTCAAAAATTACAGGGTGAAGGCAGGAGAATGGGGTCGAGAGGGGAAAATATATTTGTTTTGATTAAATGGTGGCGCAGACTTGATGGGCCGAGTGGCCTAATTCTGCTCCTTTGTCTTATGGTTTGCTTTCAGGGGCCTGAGGGAGGTGTGTTCAACTATTGTACAGCCAAGAGGAGAAGAGTTAAACTCCTGTAGAATTATTCATGACTCTGTCCACCTGCTGTGTTAGGATGAGCTACTTGATTGTATCTCGATTCTGCTCCCCTGCAAATGATGCAGACCTGACTTGCGACATGCGACACAGTGTGCCTCACCGTGCCAGAGACCCGGCTTTGATCCTGACTTTGGGTGCTGTCTGTACGGAGTTTTCACTGGGTGCTCCGGTTTCCTCCCACACTCCAAAGACGTGTACGTTTGTAGGTTAATTGGCTTCTGTAAATTGTCCTTAGTGTGTGGCCTAGAACTAGTTGACAGGTGACCACTCAGTGGGGGGGAAGGGCCTGTTTCCATGCTGTATCTCTAAACTCTAAAGACCATTCAGTAGTCTATTAACAGCATGGAAGAAGAGTTTGGTGTTCCATGCTTTCAAGCTTTTGTATCATCTGCCCGACCAGAGAGGAGAGAAGAGGGAATAACCGACCGGGGTGTGAGTGGTCCTTGATGATATTGGCTGCTTTCCCCTCACATCCCCTCCTTCACAAGGTCTCTACAGAGCACCGAGCCCTCGGCATAAGCCTGATCTTTCTGAACATTTGACAGCCGCTCAGTGCCGCAAAGCACGCGCATGCCAACCAATGTGCATAAATCTGCCACTTGGACGATGGTGCAAACCTCTTTGCTTTTCACAAAGACATCATTCATCCAAACTAGATTGCAAGCCATAAGACTGTAAGACTCAGAAGCAGAATTAGGCCATTCGGCCCATCGAGTCTACTCCGCTATTCGATCATTGCTGATGTATCTTTCCCTCTCAACCCCGTTCTCCTGCCTTTTCCCCCATAACCTTTGATGCCCTTACTAATCAAGAACCTGGCAATTTCCGCTTTAAAAATACCCAATGACATGACCTATACCGCCGTCTGTGGCAATGAGTTCCCCAGATTCACCACCCATCTGGCTGAAGAAATTCCTCCAGATCTGCATTCTAAAGACACGTTCTTCCAGCCAATGGCTCCTGTGTATCGGCGAGACCAGACGTAGTCAGGGCGACCATTTTGCCAAACACTCCCGGTTACCAACCATTTTAACTCCCCTTCATATTCCCACTGACCTTTCTGTCCAGGGCCTCCTCCACTGCCAGAGTGAGGCCAAGTGGAAACTGGAGGAACATCATATTCTGCTTGAGCAGCTTACAATAATGGCAGGAACCTTGAATTCTTTCATTTTAGGAAACTAACTAACAATACTCCCCAAATCTCCTGCCTTTTCCCCCCCCCCCCCACACACCCCACACCCCTCGTCCATATATGTATCCATATCTCCCACTCTCCTGTCTTCCCGTTCCCTTCCCCCATCCCCTTCCACCTATATCCCTTCCTCTCGCTTCACATTTCACTCCTTATCTGACCCCCTTTTGCCTCCTTTTCATCTCTCGCCTTTGTCCAGCCATCTGCCAATCAACCCTCCTCACCTGTATCCACCTATCACTCACCAGGTGTTGGCCCACCCCCACCTCTCCCTCTTTTTCCAGCTTTCTCCCCTACTACAATCTGTCTGAAGTAGGGTCCAAACCTGAAACGTCATCTATGCACATTCTCCAGAGATGCTGCATGACCCTACTGAGTTACTCCAGCACTTTGTCTTTTTTGAAAACCAGCCACTGCTGTTTCCTGTGCCACTGTCCTATGGGGTTACTCCAGCACTTTATATCTTTTTTTTCATAAACCAGCATCTGCAGCTCCTTGTGTCTACACTAAGCCTATATCATTGTCGTATCTTCGAGCTTTCAAGGAGCGGATTAAATTGATGCTGTATTGTTGACGAGTTAGCACTGGCCTTGAGTGTAATCTGAACAAAAGCTCCCACATTGATCAAAATAAGTGACAAACAACACTGAGAGCACATTGAAACATTGCCTGTGAATTGTAAACAAGGCAAGATCACTTTGAAAAGGACAATATGATTGGAATCATGTATGGTCTTTTTAGTTTATTTTATTGTTACGAGTATTGATGTGCAGTGAAAAGCTTTTTGTTGCGTGCTATCCAGTCAGTGCAAAGACTACACATGATTATAATCAAGCCTTCCACGGTGTACAGACACAGGAGAAAGGAAATAACATTTAGTGCAAGATGAAGCCCAGTAAAGTGTGATTAAAGATAGTCTGAGGGTCTCTAATGAGGTAGATGGGAGGTCAGGATTGCTCTCTAGTTGATGGTAGGATGGTTCCGTTGCCTGATAACAGTTGGGAAGAAACTGTCCTTAAATCTGGAGGTGTGTGTTTTCATACTTCTGTGCCTCTAGCCTGGTGGGACAGGGGGGGAAGAGGGAGTGACCAGGGTGAGACTAATCCTTGATTATGCTGGTGGCCTTGCTGAGGCAGCGTGAAGTGTGGATGGAGACAGTGTGAGGAAGATTGGTGTGCGTGTGATGGCCTGGGCTATGTCCACAACTCTCTGCATTTCCATTGACTGGGCAGCTCGCAAATAAAAGCTTTTCACTGTACCTCGGTACACCTGACAATAACAAACTAAACTAAACTAACTTAATACTTTCCAGGGATTGTTGCTCCAACTTAGATCAATCTCTGACATTGCAAGACAGAAGGTTGACTATTAATTTCTTCCAGAAACACCAAGAAGAAACAAGAAGAAATAAATATTTAAGGCATGCATTTTTTTCACAACAAACATTTAGTCTGGAGTTGGTGGTGGGAGAAGAGGGGGGGAGATAGGGGAGGGGAAGGGGGGACGGGGGGAAGGAGGGGTGGGGGGGGGGGGGGGGGGGTTAGAGAGGGGAGCTCCAGGTTTCACTTACAAGGTAATGCAGGACAGTTCTGACATCTTGCAAACATGGTTATCTCTCTGAGGTTTACAGTAGCATTTCTGGACAAGCAGCTGGCAAATATGACAAAGGTTTCATTCAGTTGATTTACAGAAGATTGAGACGGGGAGAGGGAGGGAGGGGGGAGAAAAGATGATGCTGGCAGTGGGGAAGAGGAAATAAATAAAAGATGAAAGTGAGTGGAAGAAAGAGAAAAATAAATAAAGCTGTTTGGGGAACTTCCAAAGCAAAAACCAAGTTGTTTTGTTTGTTTGAGGCACTCCACATTTAACCCTGCGTTAGGTGATGGAGGGGTTGGTGGGGGGGGGGGGGGGGGGGGTTTGGGGATGGGGTAATGGACTATTTTAACACTGCAACATGAACACGTTTGAAACATCGCTCCACCCCTTGCGTCTCGAAGACCATCAAACGGCATGAGTCCCATTGCCGACGCACTGACCACGCTCCCCATGGACACACCAAGGAGGGTGGCAAAGTCGGTAGAGTCGCTGCCTCACAGTGCCAGAGACCGCGGGATCGATCCTGACCTCTGGTGCTGTCTGTGTGTGGATTTTACACCTTCTCCCTGTGACTGTGTGGCTTCCCTCAGGGTTGCTCCAGTTACCTCCCTCATCTCAAAGATTAATTGCTGGTTAATTGGCCCTCTGTAAATTTCCCCCTAGTGTGTAGGGAGTGGATGCGAAAGTTGGATTGCATAGAACTAGTGTGAAGGGTGATTGATGGTTGTCGTGGACTCGATGGGCCGAAGGGCCTGAATCTGTAAACACTACTCTTGTGTTAGGCTCCTGCTTCACTCGCTTTGAAGCCCATCCACTATGAACATGATGGTGACGGGTAAGATGTTTCACTTCAGACCAAGCCCAATATCAATGGCTTTGCCTTATCTTGCCACAGGGCAGGGGATATCCCCCAACGTTTAATCCAAATTACTTTCCCTATTTGCTTTCAACATTGAAGGATAATTCAACCCACCCAGTCTCAGTCAACTTACAGAACCAAGGCGCTTCTAACTTGCTCGCCATAGAGTCATGCAGTACAGAAACAAGGCCCTTCGGCCCAACCTTCCCATGTGGACCTAGATGCCCCATCTAACACATGTACCTGCCCAAAAGTCTTCTATATGTTGTTGAAGTACCTGCCTCAACTACCCCCTCTGTCTGGCAGCTCGCTCCATATTCCCTCCACCTTCAGTGCAAAAACGTTGCCACTCAAATTCTTTCTCCTCTGATCTTAAACCTATGTCCTTTGGTTCTTGATTCACTACTCTGGGTAAAAACTCTATGCATTCACCCTATCTTTAGTCTTTAGACTTTTCGAGATGCAGTGTAGAAACAGGACCTTCAGCCCACTGAGTCCATCCCGACATAGACTCCGCGCATTCACCCCTATCTATTCCCCTCATGATTTTATACACCTCTATAAGACCATGCCTCAGCCTCCTGTACTAAACCCCTAGCCCAACTAGCTTCCTATCACTCTATTTCCTATCCTAGACCTGTCCAAATGTATTTTATATATTCCATTTCCTGTACATCTATATGTGCCTATCTAAAAGCATATTAAACACCAGTGACTATATTTGATTCAATCACCTCTAATGGCAGAGTTCCAGATGTCAGCCAGTCCCAGTGGGAAAGGAAACTCTACCCTCCAAAGAATAACATCTAATTTATTCTGCAACCTATTTAGTTTAGTTTAGTTTAGTTTAGTTTAGTTTAGAAATACATGGGGAAACAAGCCCTTCGGCCTATTGAGTCTCCACCAATCAGCGATCCTCGTATATTAACACGATCTACACACACTAGTGATAATTTACAATTTCACCAAAGGCAATTAACTTTCAACCCTGTACGTCTTTGGAGTGCGTCTATTCTCCCCACATTCTTATAAACTCCCTGTAAATTCCACCACTCACACACCCACGCTAGGGGCGATTTACAGAGGTTAATTAACCCACGAGGTCACTGAGAGAACGTGCAAATGTACCGACAGCACCCGTAGTCACGATCGAACCCAAGTCTCTGGCGCTGACAGACAGCAACTATTCTCCCCACATTCCCAGGTTCTTCTGAATGGAATACTGGAGGCTTTTTACAGAGGGCCAGCTAGCCTACAAACCTCGCACCTCTTTGTGGGATGTGGCAGGAAACTGGGGCACCCGGAGGAAACCCACGTGGTCGCTGGGAAAACGTTCAAACTTTATCTTGCACTAAACATTATTTCCTTTACCCTGTATCCGTGCACCGTGGACTGTATTGTAATTGCAAATGCAAACGCTTGATTGTAATTGTGTATAGTCTTTCCGCTGACTGGATAGCAGGCAACAAATAAAAGGTTTTCACTGCACGTGAGAATAGTGAACTAAAATAAACTAAACACCACACATGGACAGCGTACGAGGCCAGGATCGAACCTGGGCCACCGGAGCTGTGAGGCAACAGTACATTCTCAGGGCTATATCTCTGTGTTTAATATATATTTGCTCTTTGAACACAAATGAGTTCAACAAATACAGGGAGTAGATAAAGTTTTGTTATTTTGACATTGATTATGTTTGCTGTCTGATTATTTTTTTTGCCAAAAGCCAGCACATAGATATAGTGATGCAGAAGGCACGCCAGCCAATTCCTTTATTTTCTTAGAAGTTTAAACGTATTTGGCATATGACCGAATACTCTAACAAACTTCTAGGGATGGACTGTAAGAACTATCCTGACTGGTTGCATCAAGGCCTGGTACGGCAATTTCAACGCACAGGAACGCAAGAGGCTGCAGGGAGTGGTGGACCCAGCCCAATGCACACGGGCAATGCACAGCCCTCCCACCATCGGAAGCGTCTACACCAGACTCTTCCTCAAGAAAGGGGTGTCTATCACCATGGATCGCCAACATCTGGGCAGCAGGTACACAAGCCTGAATAATGGATGGGATTTATATAGCGCCTTTCTAGATACTCAAGGCGCATTACATCACATTATTCATTCACTCCTCAGTCACACTCGGTGGTGGTGAGCTACTTCTGTAACCACAGCTGCCCTGGGGCAGACTGACGGAAGCGTGGCTGCTAATCTGCGCCTACGGCCCCTCCGACCACCACCAATCACTCACACACGTTCACACACATTCACACGCAGGCAAAGGTGGGTGAAGTGTCTTGCCCAAGGACACAAAGACAGTATGCACTCCAAGCGGGATTCGAACCGGCCACCTTCCGGTCGCCAGCCGAACACTTAGCCCATTGCGCCATCTGTCGCCAAGTCCCAACCAGGTACAGGAACAGAGGGTGGCACGGTGGCGCAGAGGTGTAGTTGCTGCCTTACAGCGCTTGCTGCGCAGGAGACCCGGATTCGATCACGACTATGGGCGCTGTCTGTAAGGAGTTTGCACGTTCTCCCCATGACCTGCATCTTTGGTTTCCTCCCACACTCCAAAGACGTACAGGTATGTAGGTAAATTGGCTTGGTAAATGTAGTGTGTGTAGGATAGTGTTAATGTGCAGGGATCCCTGGTTGGCGCGGAGTCGATGGGCCGAAGGGCCGTTTCCGCGCTGTATCTCTAAACTAAACTAACATTATCCCACACACTAGGAACAACTAAGGGGCCTGTCCCACTTTCACGACCTAATTCACGACCATTTTTACTTGTGGACATTTTTCATCAGGCTAGAAAAAACGCCGCAACCTACTTGATGCCACGAATACCTACGACTAGCATCACGACCCACCTACAACCTACCTACGACCTCCTACGGCCTCGTGACGACCATGCTGCGATTATGAGTCAAGGGCAAACTCGGCAGAGGTCGTGAATTAGGTCGTGAGAGTGGGACAGGCCCTTAAAACAGCTACTTTCCTACAACCATCAGGTTCTTGAACAGACCTGTACAACCCTAATCTTACCTCAGCAACAGAACACTTCAGACCACCTCTTGCACTACTGTGGACTGTTTTGTTTTAGTTATATTTTTGTACTAATGAATTGTTTTTTTGTGGCAAATTCCTTTCTAATTTTAGTATCTTATGTGCAATTCAAGTATCTTGTACGTATAATTAATTTTGTGTATTGTGTGAGGCTATGTGCCTATGATGCTGCTGCAAGCAAGATTTGCATTGCACCTGCACCTTAATGTAGGGACACAATGCTGGAGTAACTCAGCGGGTCAGGCAGCATCTCTGAAGACAAAGGGTGGGTGACGTTTTGGGTTGGGACCCTTCTTTCGACAGTCTAAAGAAGGATCCCGACTCAAAACGTTACCCATTCTTATTCTCCAGAGTTGTGTCTATCTTGTGTCTATCTTTGGCATAAACCAGCATTAGCAGTTCCTTGTTTCTATATTGTATTTCAATTTACTTGTGCAGACCCACAATTAACCTGAACCTGAACTTGAACTAGACCATAAGCTGCTGAGAATATTCACCTCCCTGGTCTTACTGCCATTGTCAGATGGTCAGTTATGGTCTCCCTGGATGTATAGTTTTAATCAAAGGAGGTCATAGTTCACAGTGCTAGAATGACTAGTAGGACAGAATGGCCACAGAGGGGATGACTGGCCTCTTCTGTTTCTATATGGTTCTGGCTTCAATAGATGTTTCTTTCTTTTTTTAAGTGCCTGAGATAGAACAAAGCCTAGCACTGTACAGCACAGAAACAGGCCATTCGGCCCATTGTGGCTGTGCTAACATTGATGCCAATTTAAACCATCTCCAATAATCCAAACTAAATTAAAGAGCTGAAGAAGCGGATACAATCACGACACTTGGACAGATATATATATAAACAAAACACAAAGTGCTGGAGGAACTCAGTGGCTCAGGCAGAATCTGCGGAAGGAATGGACAGATGACACTTCGGGCCGGGACCCTTCTTCAGACTGATGGATATTTAAATTTACAACAAGATCTACATCAGTTGGGAAGGTGAGTCAAGAAATTGTACATGTCTGAAGAAGGGTCCCGACCTGAAACGTCGCCTGTCCATTCCCTCCACAGATGCTGCCTGACCCGCTGAGCTCCTCTGGTACTTTGTGTTTTGTTCCAGATTCCAGCATTTGTAGTTCTTTGTGTCTCCAAAGCTAGAGATGAAAAGGAGACAAAGGGATATCAGGTGAGGATGGAGGAGGTGGAGTGAAATGTAAAGCCAGTGGATCCTCTCACCCATATCCCCCACTCCCGCTTTGTCACTTACTGCACTCATCTGATAATCACCCCCCCTCACCCCCTCACCCTCACCTGTATCCACCTATCACTTGCCGGCATTGTCCCCCCCCCTTCTCTCTTACCCAGCTTTCTCCCCCCTACTATAATCACGCTGAAGAGAAACGTAAAGCTTTTCACTGCTGGACCTCAGCACACATGACAATAATAAGCCTGAACCTAGGAACAGGCCCAGAATGTTGGTGCTGACCATGATGCCCCACTACTTTACCAGCTTGCTCCCTCAGCACAAACTCCCTCCCCCTAATCAGTCTGACCCGACCCGAATCTTCATCTATTCATGTTCTCCAGAGATGCTGCCTGACACACTGAGTTACTCCAGCACTTTGCGTCTTTTTTTAACCAGCATCTGCAGTTCTTTGTGTCTCTATGATGCCACATTAATCTCCTCTACCTTGCATGTGATCCATACCCCTCCATTCCTTGCATAGTCATGTACCTATCTAAAAGCATCTTAAACATTATTACTGTATCTGCCTCCACCACCACCCATGCCAATGCTTTCCAGGCACAGTGTGTAGGTATGTTACAAAACCTACCTGAATCGTCATTGAGAATCTGCCCCAGGCCGTGTGTATGATTTTGGCGCTGTTTAGAGGGGGCGGGTTTAAAACGCGATTTTCACTAGGCTGTTGCAATCGAAAATGTTCAGCCTAGTAAATCATTAACGGAAAATCGCTGAAAGACCCCGTTGCAAAACGTATTATTAGTTTTTATGGCCTTGTATAATAGTTACAGTAGTTTAAAAATCACTCTCTAAACCCGCGACCTCTCGCAGCCCCAGGGTTTTATAAAGCAAACAATTAAAGGTATGTACCTTATTTTTACATTAAAAGGGGCTTCTTAAGAACCCTGTATATAAAGTTTTCTATAGCGAATAGTTCATTTTGGGCTCTTTATATCCCGCAGTATTTTTCTGGGCATTTGAGGGCACAAATCCAGCGCAATGTGAACGTTCTAAACCAGCGCGTTCACAGGAACCCACTAGAAAGCCGATTTAAATGGACTTTAATTTGCAGCAATTGAACACTAAATTCCTTCCATTTGGCCTATAAATTGATGTAAATGAGATTTAAAAATCATGTTTTATTGTGAATTATTTGTGAATATTATTTGGACACTTAGGCTATTTAAAAATGTTAATCATTTATTAAGAAATGGATAGATGTTTAGATCTAGTAATTGAAGTTTGAAATTAGCAACAATTGGGTAACTAACTAATTATATGCTTTAATTTCAGGTCCTCCAAGTAAGATTATTTGATATTTGTTTCAGAATGGTTCAATCTATGATAACTGAAAGTTTCATTCAGTTCTCTTAATTTTTAAGAAGGTTATGGGCTTTTGACTGTCCACGATCGCAGCTTTTTTGTTACGTCCATAGAAAATAAATAGGGAACAAGATGCTAATTTCCGGGTATGAAAATGGCCATAACGTTTTTATTACTTGAGATATGAAAGTGAATTAGGTGTCAAATTAAACTTATTGTTATGCTTTATCTGATGGGATAAATTGCAGACTTGATTTTTTAAATCTCAAAATTTTGTAACATTGCTACAGTGTGTAATAAAGCATGACTTCTTGCCTTTTATACTCAATGCCCCGACCGATGAAGGCATGCATAACTATGTCTTTTCTACCACTCTATCTTCTTGTGTTGCCACCTTCAGAGAGCTATGGACTTAGAATCCAAGATCACTCTGGACGTCAATGCCGTTAAGGGTCTTGCCATTAACTGTATATTTTCCCCTTGCATCCCACCTCCTGACGAGTAACACATCTCACTCCTTGACCTCACTCTCTCCATCGCAGGTGATAGATTTCTGACCGACATCCACTATAAACCTACTGACTCCCATGGCTATTTGGACTACACTTCTTCCCACCCTGCTTCCTGTACGGACTCCATCCCCCACTCCCAATTCCTCCGTATAAGCCGCATCTGCTCCCAGGATGATGCATTCCACACCAGGGCATCTGAAATGTCCTAATTCTTCAGGGAACGGGGATTCCCCTCCCCCACCATAGATGAGACTCAAACCAGGGTCTCTTCCCTACCCCGTAACACTGCTCTCTCTCCCCATCCTCCCCACTTGCAACAAGGGTAGAGTCCCCCTTTCACCCCACTAGCCGTCTTCTTGGTTTCTTGGTTTCTTGGTCCTCCAAAATATTCCAAATGGAATTTAAACTGGATGTGGTGAAGGGAGGGCTTAAACCAGAAAGGGTTATTGAGAAGAAAGAGCTACTTTAAATTTAGTTGCATCTGGTTGGGTAACTATAGTTGGGTGGAGATTATTCCATGCTTTAATTGTGCGGGGAAGACCAAATTGCTGTACACAACAACAAATAGTGCACCGCCATTTCCGCCACCTCCAACGTGACCCCACCACTCGACACATCTTCGCATCTCCCCCCCTGACAGCCTTCCGCAAAGACCGCTCCCTCCGCAACTCCCTTGTCAATTCTTCCCTTCCCTCCCGTACCACCCCCTCCCCGGGCACTTTCCCTTGCAACCGCAAGAGATGCAACACTTGTCGCTTTACCTCCCCCCTCGACTCCATTCAAGGACCCAAGCAGTCATTCCAGATGTGACAGAGGTTCACCTGCATCCTCCAACCTCATCTATTGCATCCGCTGCTCTAGATGTCAGCTGATCTACATCGGTGAGACCAAGCATAGGCTTGGCGATCGTTTCGCCGAACACCTCCACTCGGTCCGCATTAACCAACCTGACCTCCCGGTGGCTCAGCACTTCAACTCCCCCTCCCATTCTGTATCCGACCTCTCTGTCCTGGGCCTCCTCCATTGCCAGAGCGAGCAACACCGGAAATTGGAGGAACAGCACCTCATATTCCGCTTGGGGAATCTGCATCCTGGAGGCATGAACATTGAATTCTCACAATTCTGTTAGCCCTTGCTGTCTCCTCCCCTTCCTATCTCTCCCTCAGCCCGCGGGCTCCTCCTTTTTCCTTTCCTCTCCCCTCCCCCCCCTCCCACCACCCATCACTGAAGATGGGGTTCGGCCCGAAACGTTCCCTATTTCCTTCACTCCATAGATGCTGCTGCACCCGCTGAGTTTCTCCAGCATTTTTGTGTACCTTCGATTTTCCAGCATCTGCAGTTCCCTCTTAAACACCATATCTCACTCAATCCATTACTTGTAATGACTTCTAACGTGAATGAATGCAACCACATGGGGATAGCTGCCTAGTGGTCAACAAACCATATGCTTTCTTGAACACAAGTCATTGTGAAGCTACTTTTAGGGAGTGCTGGCCTTTTAAAGAAGTGTTGCCTCTTTCAGGGGCATCTATGGCCCTTGTTAAACTCGAGTTAAATTTACAGACTTTCGAGATGCAGTGTGGGAACAGACTCTTCGGCCCACCGAGTCCACGCCGACTAGCAATCACCCTGTCCACTAGTTCTATCCTACACACTAGGGACACTTTACCATTTACAGAAGCCAATTAACCTACAAGCCTGTACGTCTTTCACATGTGGGAGGAAACCGGTGCACCCGGAAAAACCCACGTGATCACAGTCTACCTCATTGGAAATGCTTGGACTGTCTTTGATCAGACTTTCCTGGATTTATTTTGCCCTAAACGTTATTCAAGTTATTCCATTTATCATGTATATGTACACTGTGGATGTCTCGATTGGAATCATATATTGTTTTATTACACAACAAAAGCTTTTCACTGTACCTCAATACACGTGATAATAAACTAAACTGACTAGACCCGTAGTCAGGATCAAACCCGGATCTCTGGCGCTGTAAGGCAGCAACTCTACCATTGAGCTACTGTGTCACCTCTAGTGAGAAGGAGTCAATAAAAGGGTGTTTAAATGCTGTCATTAATTGTGAAAGAGCATTTTATTTCCGTTTAAACCCCAGTTTCAAAAAAATAAATTTGCAGAATACAAACTGGTCTCATGGAAATGGAATGTACTGTTGAGAAAGAAATAGATCGCTGTTATGATATTATAACATATGCATTATTGCAGGAGGAAAAGATGGACTCATATATGAGCCAAGTCTTTTCTCAAAGCTCTTTGGAAACGCTGGAAATGCTTTGGTTCCTAAGAGAAAATATCAAATTCTTCGGAATAAATATCACTAGCCACTTTTCCTGAACCAACCCTATTGAAGCAACGGTCAAGAAAGCATATCAACGCCTCTACTTTCTTAGAATGCTTAGGAAGTTTAACATGTCCCCAACCACCTTCACCAACTTCTGCAGATACGCCACAGAAAGCATTTTATTGCGATGCATCACAGCAAGGTCTGGGAACAGCTCCATTAAAGACTGCAAGAAATCACGGAAAAATTGTGGATGCATCCCAGACCATCACACGAGCCAACCTCTCTTCAATTGACTCCATCTACCCCATGCTGCCATATCAAATCAAATTACAGTAATTTTATGGAGCTTAGAACAGTGCAGCACAAGAACAGAAGATGATGCCAAGACCAACACTTTTCTACCTGCACGCAATCCATATTCCTCCATTCCCTGCATATATCCATGTGCCTATCCAAAAGTCTCAAACGCCACTATCATGTCTGCCTCCAACACCAGCCATGGCAGCGCGTTCCAGGCCTCCACCATCCTCTGTGTACAAAAGCCACCCCGCATATCTCCTTTAAGCTTTACCCCCTCACTTCAGAGATACAGCAGGGAAACAAGCCCTTCGGCCCACCGAGTCCATGCTGACCATCGATCACCCGTTCACACTAGTTATCACACTTTCACATCCACTCCCTGCACACACAGGACACCTTACAGAAACCAATTAACCTACAAACCTGCACGTCTTCGGGATGTGGGGGGAAACTGGAGCACCCGTGTAAAATCCACGCGGTCACAGGGAGAACATATAAACTCCGAACAGACAGCAGCCATAGACAGGATCAAACCCGGGTCTCTGGTGCTGTAAGGCAGCAATTCTACCTCTGTGCCACCCCGAAAGGTTGCCCTTATTTCCTTTTTGCTTTATGTAAGTTTAAAGGGTTAAGGAGACACCTGATCACTTTCCCTCCTCATTGAAGTGCCTGCGGGCAGCTTTCCCCACCACAAAGTGTTGTCTCACACAGACAGCAACATAATGGATGTTTCATGCGAGTGTGTGTAATAGCCAGGGGCCCCAACATTAACCTTCACCCTTCCATTAAACCATCTATAACGTCAACACCTGCGACTTCATGAAATTCAATTAGGGGTGGCACGGTGGTGCAGGGGTGGAGTTGTTGCTTTACAACGCCGGGTTCGATCCTGTCTGTGTGGAGTTTGCACGTTCTCTCTGTGACCACGTGGGCTTTCTCTGTGTGCTCCGGTTTCCTCCCACATTCCAAAGACATCCAGGTTTGCAGATTAATTGCTTGGGAAAAACTATAAATTGTCCCTCGTGTGTAGGATAGTGCTAGTGTACGGGGTGATTGCTGGTTGGCGTGGACGCAGTGTCGCCACGCTGTATCTCTAACGTCTTAGTCTGATTTACATAGATTTGATTAACTATTTTGACTACACATTTATAGAACATAGAACTATAGCACAGGAACGGGCCCTTTGGCCCACAATGTTCGTGCCGAACATGATGCCAAGTTAAACTAATCTTCTTTGCCTGCATGTGATCCATATCCTCCAATTACCTGCATATCAATGCGCCTATCTGAAAGTGTTTTAAACACCATTATCATATAGACAATAGACAATAGGTGCAGGAGTAGGCCATTCGGCCCTTCGAACCAGCACCACCATTTAATGTGATCATGGCTGATCATCCACAATCAGTACCCCGTTCCTGCCTTCTCCCCATATCCCCTGACTCCGCTATCTTTAAGAGCCCTATCTAACACTCTCTTGACTGCATCCAGAGAATTGGCCTCCACTGCCTTCTGCGGCAGAGAATTCCACAGACTCACAACTCTCGGGGTGAAAATGATTTTCCTCATCTCCGTTCTAAATGGCTTACCCCTTATTCTTAAACTGTGATCCCTGGTTCTGGACTCCCCCAACATCTGGAATGTGTTTCCTGCCTCTAGCGTGTCCAAACCCTTAATAATCATCTATGTTTTGTATAAGATCTGCCTTCACCATCACCTCTGGCAGCACATTCCAGTCCTCCACCACTGTCATTGTAAAAATACTTGCCTCACTCATCGCCTTCACATTTTGTCTCTTTCACAAACCTATGCCCTCTCGTCTTTGATATCTGCACTCTGGAAAAAAAGTTCTGATTCTCCCCTATCCATAGTTTTATATGCTGCTATCAGTCCCCAACCTCTGGCATTCCAGAGAAAACAATCTAAGCTTATCCAACCTCTCCCTGTAGCGAATACCCACTAATCCTGGTATTATTCTGGTAAACCTCCTCTGCACCCTCTCCAAAGCCTCTACATCCTTCCTGCGATGAGGACGACCAGAACTTCATGCAATACTCCAGATACGGCTGAACAAAATCCTTCAGAGCTGCACCATGACTTCCTGCCTTTTATACACAATGCCCCGTCTGAATGAAGGCAAGCATACAATATGCCAATGTAACCACTCTATCTAGAGTTGCCTCTTTCAGGTAAAGGACTGGTATCAAATATGCAGCCTATATATCCAGTGTAAAAGAGTGTGGGTCGGATTTATGATATGGAAATGAAATTATTGTCACTGGGTCTTAATCTCGGAACTCCCAATCCATCGGTGCCTTCAACAGAGATGGAACAAGGTGGAGGTGATAACAGGATAGCTGCCTCACAAACCCCAGAGAACCAGGCTCCATCCTGACCTCTGGCACTGTCTGTGTGGAGTTTGCACGTTCTCCCTGTGACCACTGGTTGCTCTGGTTTCCTCCCATGTCTCAGGGCCGTGTGGGTCAGTTGTTAAATTGCCCCCCCCCCCCCCCCCCCGGTGCATTGGTGACTCCGCGGAAGTCGATGGAAATGTTAGAGGACGTCAATTATTGGGAAGGAAGTGGGAGAACTGAAGGCATGGCTACGAGAGCTAGCATCAACTCAATGGGTCAAGTGGCCTTCTGTGTGATAAGACAATATGAGAAAAGCATGCAGTCACCCACAAAGGGCATTTAGGGATGGGCAATGATAGATGGCCCCTGCAATTGATGCCCAGGGACTGGCAGAGGGTGGCACTGATGTGTGGGTCGATGGGCTGTGGAGGTGAGTGCCCTCACTTGCCAATCCAAGGTCAAAGTGAGCATTAGCTGAGAAGCATTCAGAGATAGAAACTCCTGCCTTCGGGAGAGTGGGGGAGGGGGGGGGAGAGAAAGAGAGGGGAGAGAAAGAGAATGAGGAGGGGGAGAAAGAGAGGGAGAGAGAGAGAGAGAGAGGGAGAGAGAGAGAGAGAGAGAGAGAGAGAGAGAGAGAGAGAGAGAGAGAGAGAGGAGAGAGAGAGAGAGAGAGAGAGAGAGAGAGAGAGAGAAAGAGAGAGAGAGAGAGGGGGGAGAGAGAGAGGGGGGAGAAAGAAAGAGAGGGGGGAGAGAGGGAGAGGGAGAGAGAGAGGGGTAGAGAAAGAGAGAGGAGGGAGAGAGAGGAGAGAGAGAAGGGAGAGGGGATAGAACAAGGGGGAGAGGGAGAGAGGGGCGAGGTGAGGGGGAGAGGGTGGAGGGGGGTGGATGAGAGGAAGAGGGAAATAGCGAGAAGGAGAGGGAGGGTAGAGAGAAAAAAGGGTGGAGGGAGAGGTGAGAGAAAGAGAAGAAAAAGGCAAAGAAAAAGGTGAGAGAGAAAAATGAGAGAGAGAGGGAGAGAAAGAGAGAGAAAAGGCAAAAGAGAAAAAGGAGCGAGTGTGAGAGAAAAGTTGAAAGAAAGAAAAAGAGAGAGAGTGAGGGGGAGACAGGGGGAGAGAGGGGGGGGAGAGAGAGGAGAAAGGGGGAGAGAGGAGAGAGAGGGGGTGAGATCAGGGGAGAGAGGGAGGGGAGAGGGAAAGGGAGAAAAGGAGAGAGAGAGAGGGAGAGAGATAGAAATGAAGAGAGACAGGGAGGGAAAGGGAAAGAGAGAGGTAGAGCGAGGGATAGGTGAAGAGGGCGTAAGGGGAAGAAGGGAAGGTGCGGGGAGAGTGGTAGGAAGGTAAAGAGAGTGGAGAGAGGGGGTGGGGATGGGCTAAGACAGAGAGTGGAGGGGGTGTTAAGGAGTGAGGAGAGGAGGTGGGAGAGGGAAGGACGGTGGTGGGAGTGGAGGGGAGGGGGAATGGGGAGAGGGGTAGAGGGTGAGAGGTAGTAAGGGGGAGGAGGAGATGGAGATAAAGGGGAGAGGAGAGGGGGGAGGGGGAGAGGAGAGAGGGAGAGGGGAAGGGAGGAGATTGTTCACAAAATGGCTTCCAGCAACCATTGCATGACAGACGCGGTGAGTGGTGAGCGGTGAGCTTGGCGTTATAGACCGGGACACATGTCCATACCCTGCTGAAACTGCCAGCTTATCCTAGGAGAGGTGAAATCTTGGAGACTTACAAGTAGATGCTGGACTCGTTCCCTCCCATGTCTGGGGACTGGAGCTTCTGCACGAGGATGAAGATGATCCCAATGAAGAGGATGAAGTTCACCTGCCAACAAAGACAAAGCCACGCATCAGCTGCCAGCACACAAACGTTCACAAATCACCGGAGCAGAGTTAGCCCCTCCAGCCCCGAGTCTGAAGAGGGGTCCCGACCTGTTCCTTCTCCCGGAGAAAACCACACATGTCACAGGGAGAACGTACAAACTCCATCGCAGACAGCACCCGTAGTCAGGATTGAACCCGTGTCTCTGGCGCTGTGAGGCTGCCCAAGCCCTTGTCTCTTACAAACTGCGGCAGCGCAGGGTGTGAGTAGCCTTGGGCTTTGACAGTGCTCTCTGGTTCAGAGACGGAGGTTTAGAGGGCTGTGGGCCAAAAACGCAGGCAGGTGGGACTAGTGTAGGTGGGCTATCTCAGTGGGCGTGGGAAACAGCATGGTGCTTACCATAATAGACGCGATAACTGGCCCTTTAATTACCCACCACAGGGCCCGGTGCTCATTGGTGTCCCAGCAGCTGAAGAGAGGGAAAGACAAGGCGAGAGAAAGACTTACAAAATATTCATTCCAAGTATGGACACGACCGCAGGCTATGCCCATCATTACTGCCATCTCCTATTGCCCCTTGACAAGATGGCGGTCAGCGGCCATCTTGCCCCACTGTAGTTATTGGGGGTAAGATGTCAATCCCAGTAACAAGCAAGGGCCAAAGTTTAGTTTCATTTAGTTTAGAGATACAGCGTGTTAGGCAGAATGATGGCACAGCTGCCTCATGGCGCCAGTGACCCGGGTTTGATCCTAACTATGGGAGCTGTCTGTACGGAGTTTGTACGTTCTCCCTGTGACCCTTGTGGGTTTTCTCCTGGTGTTCCGGTTTCCTCCCACATCCCAAAGACATTAGGTTAATGGGTTTCTGTAAATTGTCCCCA
Source organism: Leucoraja erinaceus (assembly GCF_028641065.1). NCBI lineage: Eukaryota > Metazoa > Chordata > Chondrichthyes > Rajiformes > Rajidae > Leucoraja > Leucoraja erinaceus. The sequence continues at coordinate 110,153,825 of NC_073378.1, read as the reverse complement.
GTATGTAGTATAGAACTAGTGTACGGGTGATTGCTGGTCGGCACGGACTCGGAGGACCTAAGGGACTGTTTCCATGACGTGTCTACAGCATGCAAACAAGCCCTTTGGCTCACTGAGTCCACTCCGACCAAGAGTCACCCTGTACACTAGTTCTAACCTACACACTAGATTATGGAAGCATATTAACCCACCAACCCACTCTTCATTAGGATGTGGGAGGAAACCGGAGCAAAGGCGACAACCCATGTGGTCGCAGGGAGAATGTACAAACTCCATACAAACAGCACCTGTAGTCAGGATCAAATATGGGTCCCTGGTGCTGTAGTTGAGGCAGTAGTTGAGGCAGATACAATAAAAACATTTAAAAGACACTTGGACAGGTACATGGATAGGAAAGGTTTAGAGGGCCAAATGCAGGCAGGCGAAACTAGTGTAGATGGGGCATCTTGGTCAGCATGGGCAAGTTGGGCTGAAGGGCCTGTTTCCACGCTGAATTACTTCTTACCACCGGGTGGCGCCCGTAATGTCCGCCTCACCAACAGTCTCTCGTACCTTCTCTGTTTTTATTGTTGTAAGTATGTCTTAAATGTATGTTTTCATGTTTCTTGGTAATTTTTATGTGGGGTGGGGTGGGGGGATTGGGGGAATATTTTTCCAGTCACTTACCTCGACGGAGATGCGATTTTCCTCCGTGTCGCATCTCCGTCCCCCCTGCAGCCTACAACGTGGAGTGGTGCGGCCTTTCCTGTAGACCGGCCCTGAGCTTCAAGCCGCGGGCGCGGCGCGGACTTGCCATCGCCGAGCGGGCGATCCTTAGTTGAGGAACGCCAGTGAAAGTGCTCCGACCGCGGGGCCTGTGGACTTTAACACCGTGAAGCCGTGGTCTCCGGTGAGAAGTGGCCAACTAGGGAGCTCCATGCTTCGGAGTGTTCCGATCCATCCTGACTAGAGGGCTTGAACAGCGGACCGTCGGTAGCGGCAAGTGCGGAGGGTTCAGCCCTGACCACGGGTGAACAAAGGAGGAAGATGACTGAACTTTATTGCCTTCCATCACAGTGAGGAATGTGGATTCCACTGTGGTGGATGTTTATGTTAAATTTTATTTTATAGGGCTGAATTGTGTATTGTTGCTTTTCACTTAAAACAGCTGTATGGTAACTCAAATTTCACTGTACCTTAAATGGTTAAGTGACAATAAACGCCAACTTGAACTTGATTCCATACCTGTATCCAGAGAATATCCTGGTGCACTGCATGATTTGGTTGGATGGACGACTATATAATATCCCCCCCAGTGATGGTGGATGGTGCAGGGGGCGAGAGAGAGATGGTTGAGGGATTGGGCGCAACCATGTGACCATCCACATGACCCATCCTGTCTTTCCTCCCCCCCGAGGTTCGGGAGCTGTGTGGGGGTGGGGGGGGAGGGGGAGGGGGGGGGGGGGAGGGAGAGAGGGGGGGGGGGGGGAGGGGGGCGGTGGGGAGGGAGGGGGGGGAGGGGAGGAGGTGTTCACACTTACCCAGAGTCATCAAAGTGAAGGCGCAGTACAGTCCAGATCGTAACGCAAATAGTGGGAGTTCCTGCAAAAAAAACGAACACCGTTTTACCAGTCTTTGTCCTTCTTGAGCCAACTATCCTTTCCCCTCCCACTAAAATAATCACTTCAATTTATACACATGAGTTATGGAAATTATTTAAGTCGGTTTCAATTACTTTTTGACGTACAGGTTAGACATTCGAGATGCAGGGCGGAATTGCGCCCAAATGCTCACCGAATCCGTACCGACCAACAATCACCCAGTAAACTTGCGCGGATTTAGTGGGTCACGGGGCTGCATGTCTAAACTAAACTAACCAAAACCAATGAACCAAATTTACCAAATCCAATTAAACTACAAACCTGCACGTCTTTGGAGAGTGGGAGGAAACGGGAGCACTCGGAGAAAATCCACATGGTCACAGGGAGAACATACAAACTCCGTACAGGCAGCCCCATAGACAGGATCGAACCCGGGTCTCTGGCGCTGTAAGGCTGCAACTCTACCGCTGCGCCACCGTGCTGCCCATAATTATTTTTTGAAATACAGGTTAGGATATCCATTTTAAATGGTGATGGCTGGTATTCTGTTGAGGGGCCAGATAGGAAGCGCAGCCATTCCTTGTAAACATTTTAACATGCACATGCACCATATTTGCCCTCCAGTGGTCCCCAATGTGAGGTTCTGCATTATACACATTCTTTTCCCCAAGGTTATGGCGTTAAGAACAAGGGGGCATAGATTTAAAGTAAGAAGGGAATGATCTAATAGGAGGAAGCAGGAACAGAGTACTGATTCTAGATGATCAGCCATGACCATATTGAATGGCAGTGCTGGCTTGAAGGGCTGAATGACCACTCCTGCATCTTTTCTATGTTTCTATGAGTAGGGAGGACTGCAGATGCTGGTTTAAACCAAAGATAGACACAAAAAGCTGGAGTAACAGCAGGTCAGGCAGCATCTCTGGAGGAAAGGAATTGGTGATGTTTCGGGTCGAGTCTGAAGAACGGTCGCGACCCAAAACGCCACCTACTCCTTTTCTCCAGAGATGCTGCCCGACCTGCTGAGTTACTCCAGCATTTTGTGTCTGTCTTGGAGAGTGGGAGTTTGGTGAAGGATGGGGAGTGAGAGCTTCTCACCTCTGTATGTGGAGATCTGCTGCCACCTGCTGTACGCTGCCTGAACAGCAGTCAATGCAACAACATCCTCAGACAGACAGAAGCTGGAATCTTACATAGAGCACAGTGGCGCAGACATAGAGATGCGACCTTACAGCCCCAGATGCCTGGGTTCGATCCTGACCACGGGTGCTGGCTCTGTGCAGTTTGTACTTCCCCCCCCACTCCCCCTCATGCCTGGGTTTTCTCCGGGTGCTCCGGTTTCCTCCCACACTCCAAAAATGTACACATTTATAGGTTAATTGGCTTCGGTAAAATTGTAAATTGTCCCTAGTGTGTGAGGGATAGCGCTAGTGTGAGGGGATGGCATGGACTTGGTGGGCCGAAGGGCCTGGTTCTGCACTGTATCTCTAAACTAAACAAAACTAAATCTAAACACAAATTGCTGGAGTAACTCAGCGGGTCTGGCAGCATCTCTGGAGAACATGGGTTGGTGAAGTTTCAGATTGGGATCCATCTTAGACAAACTGAAGATTTCAGGTAATGTGTAGTTCTGGGATGGATTGCTTTGTTTTTCAGTTTTGTTTATTGTCACGTGAAGCGAGGTACAGCGATTGAAAGATGTGACATGGAAATAGACCCTTCGGCCCACTGGGTCCATGCTGACTATCGATCACCCGTTCACACTAGTTCCATGTTATCCTACTTTCTCATCCACTCCCTCCACAGCAGAGATATGTTACAGAGGTGCGCACCCGCACGTCTTTTTGGGACGGTGAGGAATCTGGAGCACCCGGAGGAAACACAGTAGTCGCAGGACGAATGTTCAAACTGCACACAAAGACAGCACTCGGGGTCAGGATCGAACCCGGGTCTCCAGCGCTGTGGGGCTGTTGTGCCGCAAAACCATGATTCTTAAGGGGTTGGACAGGCAAGATGCAGGAAGATTGTTCCCGATGTTGGGGAAGTCCAGAACAAGGGGTCGCAGTTTAAGGATCAGGGGGAAATCCTTTAGGACCGAGATGAGAAAAACATTTTTCACACAGAGAGTGGTGAATCTCTGGAACTCTCTGCCACAGAAGGTAGTTGAGGCCAGTTCATTGGCTATATTTGAGAGGGAGTTAGATGTGGCCCTTGTGGCTAAAGGGATCAGAGGGTATGGAGAGAAGGAAGGTACAGGATACTGAGGGATGATCAGCCATGATCATATTGAATGGCAGTGCAAGCTCGAAGGGCCGAATGGCCTACTCCTGCACCTATTTTCTATGTTTCCATGTTTCTATGTCCTCAAACAAACTGAAGACATTCCTGCTAGGTGTGAATCTCAGAGTGTGATTAAAATGTTTGGTGCTGTTTGCAAAGCACATTATTGATACAAGAGCGTAGGATAAAGAGAGGAATAGGAGTAGGCCATTCAGCCCTTCCAGCCTACTCCACCATTGAATCTGCCCCAGGTCTCATCTCCTTGACTATGCCAGTTCCCTATCACCCTCAATGTACCCATCTTTCAAAGACCTTCGTTAAATTCCCCCAGTGATATTGTCCCCACTATCCTCAGGGGTAGAGAATTCCAGCCACTCACACTTCTAATTGTAATCCCCTAACTTTCTCACTGTGCCCTGTCAGCCAAGCTTGTCTCAATCTGTCCACACATCCGTTGTGCTGCTGCTACAAGTAAGCATTTCATCGTTTCACATTGGTACATATGACAATAGAACAGAAAAGAAAGACACAAAGTGCTGTTGTAACACAGCGGGTCAGGCAGCATCTTTGGTACAAATGGACAGGTGACCTTTCGGGTCGGGACGCTTCTACAGACTGAAACCTTCTTCTTTGGTGTTGAAGAAGGATCCCAACCTGAAACTGCACCTATCCATGTTCTCCAGATATGCTGCCTGACCCACTGAGTTACCCCAGCATTTTGTATCTATCTTTGGTATAAACCAGCATCTGCAGTTCATAAGGTAACATGATCATGTGATAGGAACAGATATAGGCCATTCAGCCCATCAAATCTACTCCGCCATTCAATCATGGCTGATCTATCTATCCCTCCTAACCCCATTCTTCTGCCTTCTCCCCATAGCCTCTGACACCCGTACTAATCAAAGGAAACACAAGTATTCAGAAGACATAGAAACCAAATACATAGAGGAGAGTTCATACCCCCATCTGGTTTTATGACATAGAACACTCATGACTGTCTTGACTCTAGGCCTGACATCTCAACATCTCCCTGACCTCAGGATAAGGTATCAACAAACATGTTTCAATGGAATCTCCCCATGTTTTTCCCAACGCTTAAGAATTTAAATCTAATTTCTCAAGATGCTTGTGGTTGTATCAGAGGCATTTTCCACTCCACACTGCTGCTGTGCACCCTACAGAACCTTTACAATCTTCTAGGGGTCCATCACACAGACCAGACCTCCCACCATCGACTCCATCTACACTTCACGTTGCTTCGGGAAAGATCACCCTTCCGCCTGAAAATGGGTCTTCACGCAAAACATCGCCCATCCTTTATCTCCAGAGATCCTGCCTGACCCACTGAGTTTCTCCAGCACTTGTCCGGAAATATCACGATTTGCTTTGGGAACTGCTCTGCCCAGGACAAGAAGGTTCTGCGGAGAGTAGTGCGTTCGGCCGAACGCACTATGGGAACTTCACGCGCCCCCCTGCAGGAACCGAACGCACTATGGGAACTTCACGCGCCCCCTGCAGGAACTATACATCAGAAGGTGCAACTCCAGAGCCAATAAGATCATGGGAGACCCCTTCCACCCCTGCAACGGACTGTTCTAGCTGCTACGGTCAGGCAAACACCTCCGTTGCCATGCTGTGAGAACGGAGAGGATGAGAAGGAGTTTCTTCCCAGAGGCCATTAGGACTGTAAACTCCTATCTCACCAGGGACTAACTCTACTGTTCCATTCTACTGTTCTTTTTTAAATTGCTGTTGCTCGCATTTGGCCCATGTCCCTATCCAATCATGTATCTGTCCAAATGTCTTTTAAATGTTGTTTTAGTACCTGCTTCAACTACCTCCTCAGGCCGCTCGTTCCATACACCCACCACCCTCTCTGTTCCCCTCATGATCTTAGACACCTCTATAAGAAAAGCGCTCATCTGCCTGCACTCCAAGCAAAGAAAGACACAAAGTGCTGGAATATCTCAGTGGGTCAGGCAGCATCTGGAGAACATGGATAGGTGACGTTTCGGGCTCTTGTTTAGGCTCTGGTTTATGCACCTCTATAAGATCACCCTTCAGCCTCCTCTGCTCCAACGAATAAAGTCCTGGCATGTCCAACCTCACCCTGTGCCTCCCTCAGGTGGGCTACACAGCGATTACTCTGCTTCTCCTGAACACTCACCCCATCCGATGAGGATGTACCAGTAGAAGTATCGGCGCTCGGGAAAGAAGGTCTCGACCAGCAGGGTGAAGAGGTACAGCCCCTCGATGAACAGCCAGAAATAGTTGGACATCACGCAGTAATGAAAGAAGACCATCATGGCCTTGCATTGCACCTGGGGAGAAGCAGAGGGTCTGTCAACATAGTGGGGGCATCAGCCCCCCAAGTGCCCCAACCACTAAACTGGGTGCAACACCTGAGATCCCGTTCAGTTCAGTACAAGGTGTGTGGCTGATACCTGCCTCAACTGCCCCCTGTAGCAGCTGGTTCAAAAACCCCCCATTCAATGAGTGAACAGGTTGCCCCTCAGGTTCCTATTGAATCTTTCCCCTCTCACCTTAAACAGCCCCCCAGTTCTTAGTTCTGAGAGTAAGACCCAATCTTGATGATTTTATACGGCTCGATAAGATGGCCCCTGCAAAGACTGGACCTTTCCCCACCCACCCCTCCCCGATCACCACTTCGCACTCACTTACAGACTGACTGCAGTTTGCAAAGACTGAGCCCTTATCTACTACCCACCCCTCCTTGCTGCCCAACATGTCTGCCCACTTCTCCATCATCAACAATAAAAATAGAGGAGGTGGAGAGGCTGTTCAGAAGACAGAAAAGCCGGAAATCTCCAGGACAGGATAATGTTTCCCCCTCTACCCTCAAGCTCTGTGCCAAGCAACTGGCACCGGTCTACACAGACATTTTCAACCAGTCCCTGCAAACCTGTACTGAGCCTGCCTGTTTCAAAGTCTCCACTATTGTTCCCGTACTCAAAAAGCCAAGGATTACTGGTCTTAATGACTACAGGCCTGTCGCACTGACCTCTGTAATCATGAAGACCCTTGAAAGGCTTGTGCTGGCCAAGCTGAAAAATATCACAAACCCACTGCTGGACCCCCTGCAGTTTGCATACCGGGCAAATAGATCTGTGGATGATGCAGTCAACCTGGGCCTGCACTTCATCCTCCAGCACCTAGACCGCCAGGGGACTTATGCGAGGATCCTGTTTGTTGATTTGAGCTCTGCATTCAACACCATTGTGCCAGAGCTACTACACTCCAAACTTTCCGAGTTGACTGTGCCTGAACCCCTCTGTCAGTGGATCACCAACTTCCTGACAGACAGGAAGCAGCATGTGAGGCTGGGAAAGCATATCTCGGACCCGCAAACACTAAGCATAGGAGCACCGTAAGGCTGCGTACTCTCCCCTCTACTCTCTCTACACCAACAACAGCACTTCCACTGACTCCTCTGTTGTGTTTCTCAAGTTTGAGGATGACACAACCCTGATTGGACTAATCCAGGATGGGGAGGAATCTGCCAACAGACAGGAAGTGTCACAGCTGGCGTCCTGGTGCCATCGCAACAACCTAGAGCTCAATGCTCTTAAGACAGTGGAATTGATTGTAGACTTTAGGAGAGCTCCCCCTCCCCTCACCCCCACCTCACCATCAACAATACTACAGTCACATCTGTGGAGTCAATTAAGTTCCTTGGAACCATCATCTCCGGGGACCTGTATTCAATTCAATTCAAGATTTCGTACAGAACGATAAGATCAACCCTCAAGATTTTATGACGTTTATAAGATCACCCCTCAATAAGATCGCCCCTAATACTTTTATACACCTCAATAAGATCACCCCTCATCCTCCTGCGCTCCAAGGAATAAAGCTCTAATCTGCCCGATTTCTGCCTATAGTTCAGTCCCTTGAGTCCTGGCAACATCCTGGTGAATCTTCTCTGCACACCTTAATGATATCCTTCCTATGGCAGGCGAACAAAACAGAACACAGCACTCCAAGTGCGGACTTACCAACGTCTTGTACATCTGTGACGTGATGTCCCATTTTCTATACTCGAAGGACTGATGAAGGCCGGCATGCCAAAAACCTTCTTCATCACCCTGTCTAGCTGGGAGGCCACTTTTGTCAACCGAGCTCAATCTCCAGACCCTCCACCACCCATTCAGGTTCATCCCCTCCTTCCCCCTTCCGCCCCCTGTATTCTCACTGAGCTGATGGAGCAATGGTACTCCTCGTCTTCCGCATACAAAATGGCGTCCTTGATGAAGACGGATATGGCGCGCAGGATGAAGGAGACAAACAGGTTCATGTGGATGTAGTTCCGGGTACAATGCAGCTTCCTACAAAAGGAAAACATATAGTTAACGGTAGTAATCCATGTTGTACAGGTGCACCACTGATTTTCGGGCAACTGCTGGTCCGGGACCTCCTTTAATCCGGACAAAATTACGGGCGTGTACTTGAAACCCCCCCTGTAAGTCCACCCAAAAATGTGGGGCAGAGGCCGGGTAAGGCTGTCGCTCTCAACCTCATCGGGACTTCCACAGCCAATCGGTCGGTGGAATTTGCCCCCCTGTATCTTGGGATTCTGGAACTCCGGCCCGGCAGATCCGTTCCCATAGCTGACTTCCACGGCCAACTTGACGGGCCAGTATTTCGCCCCCTCCCCCATTCCCCCGCGAGGCTGTGATCTCCATTGTCCCGGCGAAACAGATAATCGGGCAAGGCTCTGGAACCAAGGGTGCTGGGAAATGGATGGTGTTTCTACAACGCCATGTTTCTATCACAATTGTGTTAATATTGTGATCGTCGTCTGTGCCAAATGGAATTAGGGTTAGGATGGTAGTGAAAGAGTCATCGTCAACTTGCCGTATATATGGTACAATAAGAATTTGGAAACAAATAAAATTATCTTTAAAATTAAGAAATCTATAAATGTTTATGCCAATAGCGAATAACCCTTTATTTAAACAATCTCTTATTGATAAGACATATAACCAATGGGAAAGTCTCGGAATTAGAAGGATCGGGGATATGTACGAAATGGGAAACCTACTATCATTCCAACAATTACAAATAAAATTTAAATTGAAAAACAACCAATATTTTAAATATCTTCAGATTTGCGATTTGATGAAAAAATATATACAAGGATATCAAAAAATAACCTCTGAAGTATTGGAAGAAACAATGAATATTGAAGCTGACTCACAAAAATTAATATCATATTTATATAATAGTATTCTAAATATAGACCTACCATCGACAGAGGTACTTAGAGAAGAGTGGGAACATGAACTAATGATAAAAATCACGAAGGTTACATGGGAAAAATATGATATATATTCACAAATGTTCAATTAATGTAAAACTAATCTAATTCAATTTAAAATTGTACATAAATTATATTATTCAAAAACAAGATTGAACAAATTTTATCCAAATATATCCGCCACTTGTGATAAATGTCTAGCCCAAAATGCAACTAGAACACACTCCTTAGTTTCCTGCATAAAACTTTATTGATTTTGGAATGATATTTTTGAAATATTTACAAAATTATTCAAGATAAGAATGGAACCTAATACTGAAATTATTATATTTGGCGTAATGGAAGATGGGAATAAATTGAACACATCTCAAAATCTATTCCTTAACTATGGTTTAATAATAGCAAAAAAATTAATACTTAAATTTTTGAAAAATACATCAATACCAACGTTTAAAATGTGGATTGCAAGTATGTTGGACACCGCTCATCTTGAGGAAATGCGATTCCTCCTAATGGATAAACCAGACCAATTCATAACGAGTTGGTCTTCATTCGTCGTTTTTTTGGAATCATATGGTGCAACACAATTGTAAAAAATAACTTTCAGGACTGGACGAGGGTTGGTCAAGATTATAAATAATGATCTCCTTTTTTTCTTTAATTTTATTTTCTTTTCTCTATTTTCTCTCTCAACTTTCTTCATTTATTCATTTTCTTTCTTCACACACTATATATTTCACATCTTTCTATCCTTTACTATCTAACCTTTTTCTTATTCTAATCTTTTTTCAATGTAACAAAAAAAAAAGAAGTTGTACATAAAATGTATTATGAAAATATATATTACGCACTTTGGTGCCATATGATTGCACTTACTTCTAATAAAATTAAAAAAAAAAAATAAAACAAAAAAATAAAAACTTGCCGATGTGGAGGATTGGAAGGGAGGAGGGGGCTGGAAAGGTATTAGAGAAAGACCTTACCTAAACCGGCAGAGTATAATCATGGCGATCACCAAGGAAACCAGAGAGGTGCTATAGCCGACCGTGTAGAGAGCCTTGACGGACACATAGTATGGATCCTGCAAGAGATCAGACAGACACAGTGCTGGAGTAACTCAGTGGGTCAGTGCAGTGGAGTAACTCAGTGGGTCAGTGGAGTGGAGTAACTCAGTGGGTCAGTGTAGTGGAGTAACTCAGTGGGTCAGTGTAGTGGAGTAACTCAGTGGGTCAGTGGAGTGGAGTAACTCAGTGGGTCAGGCAGCATCTCTGGAGGACACCGATAGGTGACGTTTTGGGTTGGCACCCTTCTTCAGAGTGCGGCATGGTGGCGCAGTGGTAGAGTTGCTGCCTTACAGTGCCAGAGACCCAGGTTCAATCCTGACCTTGGGTGCTGTTTGTACGGAGTTTGTACGTTCTCCCGCCGGCCATATGTGTTTTCTCCGGGTGCTCCTGTTTTCCTCTCACACTCCAAAGATGTGCAGGTTTGTAGGTAAAGGTTGTAAATTGTCCCCAGTGTGTAGGATAGTGCTTGTGTACGGGAGTCGCGGGATGGCATGGATTCAGTGGGCTGAAGGGTCTGTTTCTGCGCTATATCTCTAAAGTCTAAAGACCAAGATGCCCCATCTAAGCCAGTCCCATTTGCCTCATGTTCACGTTCAGCAGAGACATTGTGGGCCGAAGAACATGTTCCTGGGCTGTGCTCTTCGATGTTCCACGAATACAAGTATAAATATGACTGATGTCGACAATGGTGGTGAGATTACCATGGGGAAGATTTTGGACTTGGAATACGTTTCTGGAATAAAAGCAGGCAGATGGAGCGAAAAGGAGGGGGAAGATTTGATAAGGAGTTAAAGTAAGTTTAGATCCAAACACATTTAATTGTGCAGTGATGTTGTCATCTTTGATATCGTGAGGCTCTTGATTGGAACAAAGAACTGACAGCAGCCTTGGATGTTCTCCAGCTTCATGTGTGTGGAATGAAGAATAGATGGGGCCGCTGTTCAGATGCAACACAAACTGGGCTGGTTGGTCGTCTGATCTGTAGTCCAGCATGGGGGAGTGGGTGGTGTGGGGGGGGGGGGGGGGGGGGGGGGGGGGCAGGGGGCGGTGGGGTGGTGGGGGGCAGGGGCAGTGGGGGGGGGGGGGCAGTGGGGGGGGGGGGGTTTGGGGGGGGGGGGGAGGGAGGACTGGGGAGGGTTTTGCTCCATCTGCCTGCTTCTATTCAAAAAACGTCTGCCAGGGAAAACTCGAATCTCAAACCTAGAACTCGAGGGCACTGGTTTAAGGTGGGAGGGGTGGAATTTGAAAGATATTTGAGGGTATTTTCACACACACAGTCAAGCATCATGGAAACAAGCCCATCGGCCCAACTCGTACAAGATGCCTCATTTAAGCTGGTCCTGTGTGCCCCATATCCCTCTTAACCTTTCCTATCCATGCAGCAGTGAAGCTGGTGACTATCTGGAACGAGCTGCCAGAGGAGGTGGTGGAGGCAGATACAATCACAACATTTAGACTCATGGAGTCATACAGCACTGAAACAGGCCCTTCGGCCCAGCTTGCCTGTGCCGACCAAGATTCCCCCAGCTACAATAGTCCCACCTGCCCTCTTTTGGCCCATATCCTAAAGGGAGGCACAGTGGCACAGCGGTAGAGTTACTGCCTTAAGCCCCTGTCCAACTTAGGAAACCTGAACGGAAACCTCTGGAGACTTTGCACCCCACCCAAGGTTTCCATGTGGTTCCCTGGAGGTTTTTGTCAGTCTCCCTACTTGCTTCCACTACCTGCAACCTCTGGCAACCGCACGGAAACCTTGGGTGGGGCACAAAGTCTCCAGAGGTTTCCGTTCAGGTTTCCTAAGTGGGACAGGGACATTCCTGACCACCGGTCCTGTCTGCACGGAGTTTGTACGTTCTCCCTGTGACCGCGTGGGCTCTGGTTTCCTCCCACACTCCAAAAGGCGTACAGGTTTGTAGGTTAATTGCCTTCTGTAAATTGACCCTAGTGTGAAAGGATAGTGCTAGTGTACAGGGTGTTCACTGGTCAGCGTGGACTTGTTGGGCCAAAGGGCCTGTTTCCGCACTGTATCTCTGAAGCTTTAAACCTTTCCTATCCATGTAACTGTCCAAATGTCTCTCAAATGTTGTTATTAGTACCTGCTTCAACTATCTCCTCTGGCAGCTCGTTCCATATACCCACCACCCTCTGAGTGAAAATCTTTCCCCTTGTGTTCCTATTAAATCTCATCTTAAACGTACTGTATGCCCTCTGGTTCTTGATTCCCTTACCTCGGGTAAATGACTCTGTACGTTCACATATCTATTTCCCTCACGATCTTATACACATCTATAAGATCACCTGACAGCCTCCTGGCTCCAAGCAGTGAAGTCCTTGCCTGCCCAACCTCTCCCTATAGCTCAGGTCCTCAACCGCTGGCAATATCCACATAAATCTTCCAAAGGAGACGTTAGACAAACTTGGGATTGTCTTTTTCTGGAAAGTGGTGGTTGAGGGGAGACATAGAAGTATACGAAAATATTCCAAACATAGATAGGGTGGACAGTCAGAACCTTTTCCCCAGGGTGGAATGGCAATGACTAGAGAGCATATATTTAAGATGAATGGGGTAAAGTATAAATTATATGTGTGGGGCAAGTTATTTTGCACAGGTGTGTGCCTGGAACGTGCTGCCAGGGGTGGTGGTGAAGGCAGATACGATAGTGGCATTTAAGAAGCTTTTAAATGGCACGTGGATATGCAGGGAATGGAGGGAAATGGATCACGTGCAGGCAGAGGAGATTGGTGTAATTTAACACCATGTTATGGGACAAAGGGCCTGTTCCTGTGCTGGATTTTTCTATCTGCGTGCGTCTTTGGAGTGTGGGAGGAAACCGGAGCACCCGGAGGAAACCCACACGGTCACGGAGAGAGCGTGCAAACTCCACGCAAAGACGGCACCCGGGGTCAGGATCGAACCCGGGTATCTGGCGCTGTGAGGCAGCAGCTCTACCTGCTGCTCCATTGTATCCAACACCATTAGTAGTTATATCCACACACAGACAGCACCCGAGGTCAGGACTGACAACGGGTCTCTGGCGCCGTGAGGCAGCAGCTCTACCTGCTGCGCCACTGTACCGCCATGTATATGTAACAGTGACCGGAAGAGAATGGTGAATAGGTTCTATGGACACAACACAAACATTACCGTAATGAACAGATTTACCTGATCTTCAAACTCTGTGATATTTTCATCGACACCACACGCGTCGTAGTAATGGGGGAATGTTTCTGACCAGCCCTCGTAGGTACAGTTCCTGTAGATGATGCCTAAAGCTGAAGAGATGTCAACACAATCCCTTTCAGTAAAGCACGAGGAGCAATTGATTGATTGATACTTTGTTTTGTATTGTGCTTAAGCAAAGCAAGAATTTCATTGTCCTATACAGGGACACATGACAATAAACTCACTTGACTTGACTTGACTTGTTATCACATGTGACATGTCACAGTGAAATTTGGTGTTTTGTATACCATACACAGGGTATGCAAAGAGTTGCCACGTATAGAACGCTGACACAGTTACACAGTATTGATTATAGTAGTCGTTCTTATACACCTATTATACAACCTATTATTATTCTCCCTTAACTGCTCTCATGATACAATTAAACCATACGAGTATGTAGGCCTACATTTAATAATATAGTCTAATATATACAATATATTTAAACTACACCCACTTACAAGTTGTTTACCTGTTGCTGGAGAGGCAGCAACCAACGAGATTGCTCCATCCATCCAATTCATACCTGTGTTTGGCCCATGTCCATCTGAAGACCGTAAGAAATTGCAGCGAATTGTGGACACTGCCCAGACCATCACACAACCCAATCTCCCTTCCACTGCCCCCATTTACACCTCACACACTGCCGCAGCAAGGCCACCAGTATAATCAAGGACCGGTCTCACCACCTCTCCAGACACTCCCTCCTCTCCCCTCTCCATTAAGGAAAGAGGAACAGAAGCGTGAAATCGCACACCTCCAGATTCAGAGGCAGTTTCATCCCAGCCGTGATCAGGCAACTGAACCATCCTACCAACAACTAGAGAGTAGTCCTCAGTTACCATCTACCTCATTGGACACCGGAACTGCTCAAGAGTAGTCCTCAGTTACCATCTAAAGGGCATCTGGTGGGGATTTAGTGGGGATTTAGTGGGCATCAGGGTGGGAGGCATCAACCACACTTGATCATTGGTCTTACCATCAATGGTGTTAATCATCATGAAGATTCCCGGGCAGGTGACGGAAATGACGTCTCCGTAATCCGCGTTCGGCCAGCAGGTTATGTTGTCCCACATCCCGGGGCAGTCTGTGGAGAGAAACAAAAGCTTGATGCCACATGTACCACACTGCTTTGCATACATCCCTGTAAAATCATACAGCAGACCTCACCTTGGCAGTGCACAAAAGTTCACCAAAATGTCCTATCTACAGAGAACGTACAAAATCCGTACGGAGAACACCCATAGTCAGGATCAAACCTGCATCTCTTGCGCTGATTGGCAGCAACTCTACTGCTGCACCACTCCCGCCACAAATCACTAACTCCTCCCAATGTCCCATGGAACAACTCTGCCAGCAACCTATCCCAGACCTGCCCGCAATCCCAACCTCATAACTAAGTCATGCCTCATCTACCTCTTCTTGCCATTTTTGAGGTTTAGAAACAGGCCTTTCGGTCCTACACGTCCATGCTGACCAAGATGCCCCATCTACACTAGTCCCAGTTGCCCACATTTGGCCCATATTCCTCTAAACCTTTCCTATCCATGTACCTGTCCAAATATCTTTTACATGTTGTATTGGTATTATTATTTGTGTTAGTATTATTAAAGTTTGTGTTAAGGTTTAGGTTTCGGTTTACTGTTGTCACCTGTACTGAGGTACACTGAATGGCTTTGTTTTGCTTGCTATCCAGTCAGATTAGATACACCACACATAGATACAACCAAGTCAAACTCAAGTACAATAGATAAGGTACAGTGTTTGGGCAGCACAGTGGCACAGCGGTAGAGCAGCTGCCTCCCAGCGCCAAAGACCCGGGATCAATCATGACCTCGAGTGCTGTCTATACGGAGTTTGTACGTTCTCCCTGGGACCACGTGGGTTTACTCCGGGTGCTCCGGTTTCCTCCAACACTCGAACGACTTACAGGTTTGTAGGTTAAGTGGCTTCAGTAACAACTGTAAATTGTGCCTGGTGTATAGGATACTGCTAATGTACGGGGTGATTGCTGGCCGGCATGGACTCGATGGGCCAAAGAGCCTGTTTCCGTGTTGTATATTTAAACTGTAAAAAACGAAAGCAGATCATAGGGGAAGATACAGAGTGCAGAATATAGTTTTCTGCATTGTAGTGCATCAGTTCCAGAGACAAAGTCCAATGTCCGCAATTGGGTAGAGGTGAATCGGGCAGGGCCCTACTTACGGAAGGACCGTTCAGAAGCCTGATACCTAAGGGGAAGAAGCTGTTCCTCAGTCTGGTAGTGCGCACTTCCAAGTTTCGGCTGCAGGCGAGAGGGGAGAAGGAGGAATGACCGGGATGGGATCATTCTTTAATCTTTTGCTATCTGGAAGCAATGGACACTGTTCTTGTACCACATTGAGATATTGGGTGATTGAGATGATAAGAACAGGACACTAGACAGAAGGTGAAGTTCTCTCCCACACATTTAATTGTTTGCTGAAAAATGTTTTCTCAGAGGCAGCCTTGTATGTCAGGTATGAGAAAGCTCATTGATTACATTTATAAAAACGGCTTGCGAATTAAAATTGAATCAGCTTTGAATTATCTTTTGAATATCATACTTAATGTGTCAGTATTGCAAAGGAGAGCTTGTATTCTGCTGTGTGAATGCTACGACGTGCATCCTTGTGTGATTACAGGGGTTGAGGGTGTAGAGGAGATTCATCAGGATGTTAAGGAAAGAACTGCAGTTTATAACGAAGGTAGACACAAAATGCTGGAGTAACTCAGCGGATCGAGCAACATCTCCGGAGAAAAGGTATGGGTGATGTTTCATGTCCAGTCTGACGAAGGGCTCCGACACTAAATGTCACCTATTCCATTTCTCCAGAGATGCTGCCTGATCAGTTGAGTTACTCCAGCATTGATCAAACCCGGGTCTCTGGCGCTGAGAGGTAGCAGCTCCACCAGCTGTGCCAACCTGCCACCCAAGGGGCATATATAGTCATAGTCATACAGCAAGAATACAGAACCTTCAGCCTAACTCGTCCGTGCCAATCAAGATGCCCCAGTTTGTTAGTCACATTTTCCCGTTTGACTCATATCCCTCCTATCCATGTACCTGTCCAAGTACCTGTCCGATACAATGATGCGAACAGTGGAACTGGTAGGATGACTAGGGTGGGGGTGGGATGAGGAGGGAGGGCGAGGGAGGGGGGGACGAGGGGAGGACAGGGAGTGCAGGAGTCACTTGAAATGAGAGAAATCAATGTTCATACCGCTGGGTTGTAAGCTGTCCAAGCGTAATGTGAGGTGCTGTTCCTCCAATTTGCATGTGGCCCCACTCTGACAGTGGAGGAGGCCCAGGACTGAAAGGACATTGTAGGAATGGGAGGGGGAGTTTCTGGCATTCAAAGTTGTCTGGCTTTTTAAAAGTCTCCACTCCCTCTCCTCCCTTCTCCCCCCTTCTTCCCCGTTCTCCCCTCGCCCCCTCCCCTCGCTCTATTAAAGGACTTACCGTACACTGTGCTAGCCATCTTAACCTTCCTGTTCATTGCGGTGTGTGTCTGTGTTACCTTGGCTTTGCACCGTGTGAATTTCAGACAGCGCTCCCGCCGCTTGTGCTGGATCCCGTCTTTGCGATGTGTTTGTGTGTGTGTGTTCCACTCTGACAGTCGCCGTTCCAGTTCCCGGTTTATCAGGCGACTGCCGGGAACTTGACAGTCGCCGGCAATCCGCTGAAAAATCGCCTAAGTGGGACAGACCCATAAGTTTTGTTTCTCCCTCCACGGATACCGCCTGACCTGCCGACATTTCTGGCGGTCTCTGCACTTCATTTTAGATTTATCAATCAGGATAGTTCTGTTTAGTTTAGTTTAGAGATACAGCACGGAACAAGGCCATTCAGCACACTGATCTCGCACCGACCTACACAACAACACACTAGGGACAATTTACAATTTTACCAAAGCCAATTAACCTACAAACGTGTACATCTTTGGAGTGTGGGAGATAATCGGAGCACCCAGAGAAAGCCCACACAGGTCGCGTGGAGAACGTACAAACTACATACAGACAGCACCCATAGTCAGGATTGAACCCGGGTCTCTGGTGCTGTAAGGCAGCAACTCTAGTGCTGAGCCACCGTGCCTCCCAGGTAGTTGCACAGGTCATTTTATGAATCAGTCTGTGCAGTGCTTTCTTCTGAATTTATCTCAGTGAGTGTAATTGTTCAAGATGACTATTTCCTCCTGGCTTTTATTCAGTAAATTACATAGGTGTCATTATCCATGTGATGTTTATATGATTACAAGGATAACTTAGTTAGAGACAGTGTTGGTTTCATGCTTTGATATTGGAGGACAGTCATTTTGGTCTCTGAGCTAATAAAGGCTCTGCCTCAAAATCCTTCAAGATATTAATGTTGGAATTTTAATTTAAAGAGCTCATTACTGCAAGGAAGGAGGGAGGATATCATTGAAGCAGCAAAGGAATTTGAAGGTTGATCTTATTAGAGGTTTTTTAAATCATGAGGGGCGTAGATAATGTCATAGTTTAGTCATACAGTGGGGAAACAGGCCACTCGGCCCAACTTGTCCATTCCGACCAACATACCTCATCTACACTAGTCTCACCTACCAGCGTTTGGTCCATATCTCTCTAAACTTTTCCTATCCATGTATCTGTCCAAATATCTTTTAAATGGTGTTATAAGTCATATGGTCACAATCATTTCCCCAATCTAAAACTGGGGGGAGCAAGAGAGTCAAGAATGTTTTATTGTCATTTGTCCCTCTCACCTTAAACCATTCAGACTGTCTTGGCCACCACCCTTTCATACAACATAGAATATAGAACAGCCCAGCACAGGAACAGGCCCTTCGGCCCACAATATCCATGCTGAACATGATGCCAAGCTAAACTATTCTCATCTGCCTGCATGTGATCCACATCTCTCCATTCTGTGCGTATTCCAGTACGTAGGCAAAAGCCTCTTAAACACCACAATCTTCACTGACTCCATCACCAGCCTAGGCAGCATATTCAGGCACCCACCATCCTCTGTGTAATAAAACCCTTGCCCTTTCCACCAATAAATCTATGTCCTCTAGTCTTTGACATTTCTACCTTGGGAAAAAGACTCTGACTGTCTGTCCTATCTCTGCCTCTCATAATCTTATACATTTCTATCAGGACTTCCCTCATCCTCCAATGTTCCAGAGAAAACAATCCAAGGCAGACATCACAGAAACAGAACCGACTCATCTAAGCCGACTCATCTAAGATGCCCCATCTACACTAGTCCCATTTGCCCATGTTTGATTCACATCCCTCCAAGCCTTTCCTATCCTGTCTAAATGACAAATGTTGTTGGAAAAGACTAAATGTATTTTAAATGTTGTTACCTTACTTCCCTCAACTACTTCACCTGGATCTTTCCATATTCCCACCACATCCAGTGTGAAAATGTTGCCCCTCAGGTTCCTATTAATTCCTCCCCCTCTCATCATAAAACCATGCCTTCTGGTTCTTGATTCTCCTACTCTGGGAAAAAGACTCTGTGGATTCACTCTATCTACTCCCATTATGATCTTATACATCTCTATAAGATCACCCCTCAGCCTCCTGTGCTCCAAGGAATAAAGTCCTAGCCTGCCCAACTCTCCCTATAGCTCAGGCCTTCGAGTCCTGGCAACATCCTCATAAATCTGCACTCTTTCCACCTTAATGGCATCTTCCCCTCAGCATGGTGACCCACACAACATAATGCTCTAAGTGTGGCGTCATTCGAAGGGCCGAATGGCCTACTCCTGCACCTAATATCTATGTTTCTATGTTTCTATGTTTCTATGTTTCTATGTCACCAATCTCTTCTACAACAGTAACATAACGTTCCAACTTCTAAATTCCCTGGCTGATGAAGGCCAGGGTGACAAAAATCTTTCTACCCTATCTGAATGCAACGCTTATTTTCATGTCATCTGCATCATGCCTTGTGCGTTCCCATAGTGTCATAGTCTTGCAGCATGGAAACAAGCACTTCGGCCCAACTTGCCACACTGGTCAACATGTCCCATCAACACTAGTCTGACCTGTCTGCATTTAACATAGAAACATAGAAACATAGAAATTAGGTGCAGGAGTAGGCCATTCGGCCCTTCGAGCCTGCACCGCCATTCAATATGATCATGGCTGATCATCCAACTCAGTATCCCGTACCTGCCTTCTCTCCATACCCCCTGATCCCCTTAGCCACAAGGGCCACATCTAACTCCCTCTTAAATATAGCCAATGAACTGGCCTCAACTACCCTCTGTGGCAGAGAGTTCCATTTGGCCCATATCTGTCTAAACCTGTCCTATCCATGTACCCGTCTAAATGTTTCTTAAACGTTATGATAGTAACTGCCTCAACTACCTCCTCTGGCAGCTTTGTTCCATACACCCTTCACCCTTTGTGTGAAAAGTTACCTCTCAGTTCCTATTACATTTTTCCCCCCTCACTTTAAACCCATGTCCTCTGGTTATCGATTCCCCTATTTTGGGCAAGAGGCTCTGTGTGTCTACCCAATCTATTCCTCTCATGATTTTATACATCTCTATAAGATAACCGCTCATTCTCCTGTGCTCCAAGGAATAGGGGCCTAGTCTGCTCAACCTCTCCCTACAGCTCAGGCCGTCGAGTCCTGGCAACATCCTTGTAATTCTTCTCTAAACCCTTTTCCATTCTGTCAAAATCTTTCCTATAACATGGTGCCCAAAACTGAACATGATACTCAAAATGTGGCCTCACCAGCATCTGATACAACTGCAACATGATCTCCCAACTTCTGTACTCAACAATTCTCGTCAAGATCATTGAAATTGTTGACAAACAGTGATGGGTTCAGCACCAATCCCCGAGGCACCCGACTAGTCACAAATCTCCAGTCTGATAAACAACTGCCCACCATAACCCGCTTATCATCAAGGTCATTCTGCATCCATTTAACTAACTCCCCCCGCATTCAATGCGATCCAATCTTCCAGAGAAGCCTACCATGCGGAACCTTATCTAAGGCCTTGTTGAAGTCCATAGCCATGCCCTCGTCAACCTTCTTGGTTACTTCTTCAGAAAATTCCGTCAAATTCGTGAGACACAATTTCCCGTGCACAAAACCATGCTGATTTTCCCAAATCATCCCGTCTTTCCAAATTTAGGCAGGCACAGTGGCTGCCTCACAGCGCCAGAGAACCAGATTCGATCCTGGCTACAGGGATTGGCTGTATTGAGTTTGTACGTGCTCCCTGTGACCTCGTGGGTTTTCCACAGGTGCTCTGGTTCCCCCCAGTGAACGTGCTCTGGTTCCATGTGGATTTGTTGGCTAATTGGTTTCTGTAAATTGTCCGTAGTGTATTGTATCGAACTAGCGTACAGGTGATCGCTGGTATGTGCAGAATGGGCTGAAGAGCCTGTTTCCACGCTAGATATCTAAACTAACCTAAAACCATGCTGATTATCCCTAATGATTGTATACCATAACCCCCAAATGATTGTATACCACATCTCTCCGAATCCTCTCTACATGTGCTTGCTTGCTTACCACAGATGTTAGGCTTACTGGTCTACGTTTCCTAGGCTTTTCTTTCCTCTTAAATAGAGGTCAATATTAGCCACCCTCCAAGCTTTTAGTTTAGAGATTCAGCGTGGAAACAGGCCCTTCTGCCCACCGTCAACCGGAAGGAAACCGGAGCACCAGGAGGAAACGCACGCGGTCACAGGGAGACATGGCTGAGCGGCAGACACTCACCAAAGGCGGTTTGATCTTCCTCTCTCAGTTTGCTCATGCATCTCTCTCTTTCGTGCCGGATGCATTCCAGATGAAAGCCGTCAGCCTGAAAGATAAGCAGAGGTGTAAAAGTTGCCGGAAGGTCAACGTGCCGAGATCGGTGAATCGGTCAAAGTTCCAGCATCAATCCTGAAACTGGGTCCCAATCCAAAACCTCCTCCCTCCCTCCCTAGATGCTGCCTGCAACCCGCTTGAGTTGCCCCAGCACTTTGTGTTTTGTACAAAACTGAATTAGACTTTAGAGATACAGCGCAAAAACAGGCCCTTCGGCCTCCCGAATCCGCGCCGGCCGTCAATCACCCCGTACACTAGCACTATCCTACACACTAGGGACAACTTACAATTTTTTTTACTGGTGCCGAATCAACCTACAAACCTGTACTTCGTTGGAGTGTGTGAGGAAACCAGAGCACCCAGAGAAAACCCACACATTACAGCAAGAATGTACAAACTACATACAGGCAGCACCCGTAGTCAGGATCGAACCAGGGTCTTTGCCGCTGTAAGGCAGCAACTCTACCGCCTTACGGTTCGATCCTGACATTGGGTGTTTGCACGTTTTCCCTGTGACCGCATGGGATTCCTCCGGGTTCTCTGGTTTCCTCCCACATCCCAAAGATGGGGTCACAGCTTAAGGATAAGGGGGAAATCCTTTAAAACCGAGATGAGAAAAACTTTTTTCACACAGAGAGTGGTGAATCTCTGGAAATCTCTGCCACAGAGGGTAGTTGAGGCCAGTTCGTTGGCTATATTTAAGAGGGAGTTAGATGTGGCCCTTGTGGCTAAGGGGATCAGAGGGTATGGAGAGAAGGCAGGTACGGGATACTGAGTTGGAT
This sequence comes from Leucoraja erinaceus, assembly GCF_028641065.1. NCBI lineage: Eukaryota > Metazoa > Chordata > Chondrichthyes > Rajiformes > Rajidae > Leucoraja > Leucoraja erinaceus. Next base: position 110,131,769 of record NC_073378.1, on the reverse strand, counting down.
GATCAGCCATGATCATATAGAATGGCGGTGCAGGCTCGAAGGGCCGAATGGCCTACTCCTGCACCTAATTTCTATATTTCTATGTTTCTATGTGATGGGTTTGTAGGCCCTCTATAAATTGACCCTATTGTGTAGAGAGTGGATGCAAGAGGGGATAACATAGAACTAATGTGGACGGGTGATTGATGGTCATCATGGACACAGTGGGCTGAAGGGTCTGTTTTCATGTTGTATCTTTAAATTAAACAATGAATAAATCTAGAAGAGGATGAAAATAAAGGATTAAAGTCAAGTATTCTTGTATTCCAAGGGTGGTGGGTGTATGGAACAAGCTGCCAGAGCAGGTACTTGAGGCAAGTACTATTGCAACGTTTAAGAAACATTTAGACAGGTACATGGATAGGATAGGTTTAGAGGGATATGCGTCAAACGCAGGCAGGTGGGATTAGTGTAGGCTGGTCGGTGTGGGCAAGTTGGCCTGATGGGCCTGTTTCCATGCTGTGTGACTATGACTCTACAACTCTGGCAGGACTTCAAATGGTATCTGAATATCATGAGATTTATTGATGCTTGATCCACTGGGACTGAATGACAAAGTCAGGCACCAGAGGAAATGGGGCATGAAATAATTATACGCATCCTCACCCAAGAACACATAAGGCAGAGGAAGCATGTGTTCACAGTAGTATTTAGTCACCACATATACACACTCACACTCACACACTCACAAACGCACACACTCACACTCGCGCACACTCACACGCACACACTCACACGCACACACTCACACTCGCTCACACACACACAGAGCTACTCAAATGGAGAAACAAGGAAGTGCAGTTGCTGGTTTACAGAAAAAAGACAGGGCTGGAGTAAAGTGGGTCAGGCTGCATCTCTCAAGAACATGGACAGGTGACGTTTCAGGCCAACCCTTCTTCTGGAACGTCAACTCAAAGGTTCTTCTGAAACTTTCTTCTGAAACCTGCATCGTTCTATAAGTTCACAAGTTGACAAGTCATAGGAGCAGAATTAAGCCATTCGGCCCATCTAGACAACTCCGCCATTCTATTGTGGCTGATCTATCTTTCCCGCTCAACCCCTCTCTCCTGTCTTTTCCCCGTAACCCCTGACACCCTGACTAATCAATAATCTGTTAGTCTCCGCCTTAAAAAAAACCCTTGTCCCTTGGTCTCCACAGCCGTGTGTGGCAATGAATTCCACAGGTTCACCACCCTCTGGCTAAAGAAATTCCTTCTCATCTCCATTCCAAAGGTACGTCCTTTTATTCTGAGGCTGTGCCCTCTGGTCCTCGACTCTCCCACTTGTGGAAACATCCTCTCCACATGCACTCTTCTGAAACGTTCTTCTGAAGAAGGACCTTTCTTCTGAAACATCACATCCACGTTCTCCAGAGATGCTGCCCTTGACCTGCCGAGTTACTCCAGCACTCTGTATCTTCTTTGCTCAAATGAATGCAGGCCCATAACACTTGTAGTCAAGAGGAGACCCTTGTTTACAATAATGTTGACATATGCACACCACACACGCAAATAAACGATCCCACACTTGATTATTTTCTCTGGAAAGCTGGAGGTTGAGTGGAGACCTGGTGGAAGTACATAACATTAGAAGCTTAGAAGCGGTAGACATTCAGAACCTATTTCCCAGGAAGGAAATATTTAATACTAGAGGGCATATCTTAAAGGTGTAAGGGGCAAAGTTTAAAGGAGATGTGCAGGGCAAGTGTTTCTATACAGAGAGTGGTGGTGGGTGCCTGGAACATGCTGCCTGGGTGGTGGAGGCAGCTTAAGAGACTTTTGGGTAGGCTCATGGATATGCAGGGAATGGAAGGAGATGGATTACATGCAGGCAGATAAAATTTGGTCTTGACATCATGTGGTCACTGTGGGCCGAAGAGCTTGTAGTGTGTCGTACTGGTCTATGTTCTAGTACACGAGTACATACACACTTAACAAAATCAGTGTAAGCACACACTCCAACACATGCTCCCTCATTATATCATTAGTACATGAACAATATCACTGGCACATGTGTACACATACATACACGTACATACACATGAACACACACACATGCAAACCCGTGTGTGCACATGACACGATTGATAGCAATGTCACTCAGAAATGAACACACAGACTGTGGATGCTGCCATCTTGAGCAAAAAGACAAAGTGCTGGAGGAACTCAGTGGGGCAGGCAGCATCTGTGGAGGGAATGGGCAGACAGATGTTGGCTGTCCATTTCCCTCCACGGTCTTTGTTTAGTTTAGTTTAGAGACACACCGTGGAAGCATGCTGACCATCGATCACCCATTCACACTAGTTCTATGTTATCCCACTTTCTCATCCACTCGCTGCACGCTTGGGGCAATTTACAGAGGCCGATTAACCTACAAGCCTGCACGTCTTTGGGATGTGGGAGGAAACCGGAGCACCCGGAGAAAACTCACACGGTCACAGGGAGAAACACAACACACACAGACAGCAAACCCAGGTCAGGATCAAACCCCGGGTATCTGGTGCTATGAGGCAGCGACTTTACCAGCTGCGCCACCGTGCTGCCCTGCCTGGCCCACTAAGTTCCTCCAGCAGTTCGTGTTTTCTGCTCAGGGCTGAGAACCGATGGGTTTGAAGCCGCCGCGATCCATCTTGTAATAAATGACCGGGACGATGGGTTAGAAACCACTTAAGCTACACTGACATTGGCACAAAGAGAGGTAGCATCGTGAGCAATGAAGTCAGAAGCACTCAATTGGAAAGGGTTATTAACAGGTCGCTGCAGAGGGGGGGGGGGACCCTGGCTAATCACAATCTACAGCACAGCCAAATGGTATTTGGAATCCACTAAGAATAAAATGGAGAAGCTTTCTAAGTAATGAGAAAGTGGAGGCTGTAAAGTCCAAGGTGGCTGAGGATTTCATGCACATCAATCATTTCTAAACATTCATAATGGCTACGTTTAATTTAAGGTCAGGTTTTTTCTTTAAGTTCATAAGTGATAGGAACAGAATTTGGCCATTCGACCCATCGAGTCTACTCCACCATTCAATCATGGCTGATCTACCTTTCCTTCTCAACCCCATTGCCCTGCCTTCTCCCCATAACCCCTGACACCCTCACTAATCAAGAATCAGGAATCTCTGAATCAATCTCTGCCCTAAAAATATCAATTGACCTGGCCTCCACAGCCTTCTGTAGCGATGAGTTAGTTCCATGTTTATTATTATTGTTTATTATTGTCACGTGTACTGGGGTTACAGTGAAAACCTTTGTCCTGCGTGTTGTCCCAAATAGTTCAGATATCTAGTTTAGTTTAGTTTGGTTAAACGTACAGTGGAAGGTTTTGTTGTCGTGTACTAATCAATCATACATCATCACAATCGATCCATCTGCTATGTACAGATGCAGGATAAAGGGAATAATGTTTAGTGCAAGAGTCCAGTAGGATCCAATTAAAGATAGATCTCCAGTGAGGTAGTTGGTAGCTCAAGGTCTCTCTCTAGTGGTCGATAGGATAACACAGTTGCCTAATCCCAGTCAAAAGAAAGGTCTGGACCCAAAACACCACCCATCCATGTTCTCCAGAGATACCACCTTAGACTGAGAGTGGTGGGTGCCTGGAGCCCTTTGCCAGGGGTGATGGAGGAGGCAGATACGATTGTGGCATTAAAGAGGCTTTTAGATAGGCACATGGATATGCAAAGAATGGAGGGATACGGATCATGTGCAGGTGGATGAGATCAGTTTAACTTGGCATCATATTTGGCGTGGACATTGAGGGGTGAGGGAAGGGCCTGTTCATGCACTGTAGTTCTATGTATTCTGTTCTAAATAACACTGCTAATGCCCAAAATCCAAAATCAAAATTGAAACTGCTGGATACACTCAGCAGGTCAGGCGGCATCTGTGGAGAGAGAAACCCTTTATCAGAACTGGTCAAACAATCTACGACCCAAAATGTTAAATGTTCACATATGCTGACTGACCTGCTGAGTGTTTACAACATTCAACCAACAGCCAACGACTCTTGCCAACTTCTATAGATGTGCCAGAGAAAACATCCCATTGGCAACAGCTCTGCCCAAGACTGCCGGGAAATCGCAGAGATTTACCGACGTAGCCCAGTCCATCACACGGACCGGACTCCCCACCATCAACTCCATCTACACTTCACATTGACTCGGGAACGTGGCAAACATAGTCAAGCCTATGCACACCCCGGTCATCCCTCTTCTCCCCTCTCCCGTCAGGCAGAAGATCAAAAGCTTGTAAGCATGCACCACCAGATTCAGGAACAGCTTCTTCCCCACTGTTATCAGACCACCGAACGGATCTCCCTCAATCTTCCAACCTACCTCATTGCGAGCTATGCACTTTGCACTAAAACGGTCGCTATTGTATTTGCCTCCACCATCACCTTTTGGCAGCAATGTTCCAGGCCCCCACCACCTTCTGTGTAAAATAACTTGTCTCGCACATCTCCTTTATACTTTGCCCTTCTCGCTCTAAAGCCCATGCCATCTATTTGGGTTTGAAAGGCAACGTCATTTTTTCATTAGTAGTTGGAGGCGCCGTAGAAATGCAAGTCTTGTTTGCACGGCTCAATAATTTTGGGCCCAATACCTTTTGAACTCTGAAAATTGGTTTTGCAATTATTAGCAGCTTTGCTTCATGAGGTGTAAGAATTACAACCGTGTCTGTGTGTCCCTGCCTTAATAAAAAACACTAACCTATGGATCACCTTGCAAACAACAATCTCTTTCCCCTGCCTGATGATAACCAGCGTACTGGAAAATTGAATTCAATTCACATTGTCATTCTCCTTTGTTAATTCCTTCGCCTATGGCACTCTATAAGCGAGAACTGAATTGAATTCTCAATGCCATGCCGTTCTCGACAGCCCTACTGTGGCCGGAGTGCTTGGGTTAGGCTGCATTTGGATATTGTGTGCAGTTCTGGTCGCCCCATTAAAGGAAGGATGTGGAGACTTAGGGGGAGAGGTTTGCCAGAACGTTGCTTGGCTTCGAGGGAATTAGCTATAAGGAAAAGTTGGACAAACTTGGATGTTTCATCTGGAACATCGGTGTTGAGGGGAGACCCAACAGAAATATAATAAACGATGAGAGGTAAAGATAGGGTGGACAGTCTGAACCTTTTTTCCCCAGGGTGGAAATATCAAAGAGTAGAGAACACACTTTAAGGTGAAAGGGCAAAGTTTAAAGGAGCTGTGCAGGGTAAGTTATTTTTTACACACACAAAGTGGTACTTTACACACACAAATACTATTGGGTAGACTAATGGGACTGAAGGATGATAAATCCCCGGGCCTGATGGTCTGCATCCCAGGGTCCTCAGGGAGATGGCTCTAGAAATAGTGGATGCATTGGTGATCATTTTCCAATGTTCAATAGATTCAGGATCAGTTCCTGTGGATTGGAGGATAGCTAATGTTACCCCACTTTTCAAGAAAGGAGCGAGAGAGAAAACGGGGAATTACAGACCAGTTAGCCTGACTTCGGTGGTGGGAAAGATGCTGGAGTCAATTATTAAAGAGGTAATAATGGGGTATTTGGATAGCAGTACCTGTAAAAGGATTAGTCCAAGTCAATATGGATTTATGAAAGGGAAATCATGCTTGACTAATCTTCTGGAATTTTTTGAGGATGTGACAAGTAAAATGGATGAAGCGGTGCCAGTGGATGTAGTGTATCTAGACTTTCAGAAAACCTTTGATAAGGGGGTAGGGTGTTGACATGGATAGAAAATTGGTTGACAGACCGGAAGCAAAGAGCAGGAGTGAACGGATCCTTTTCAGAATGGCAGGCAGTGGCGAGTGGAGTGCTGCAAGGCTCGATGTTGGGGCCGCAACTGTTTACCATATATATTAATGATTTGGAAGAGAGAATTAGGAGCAACACTAGCGAGTTTGTGGATGACACAAAGCTGGGTGGCAGTGTGAACTGTGAAGAGGATGTTAGGAGGTTGCAGGGTGACCTGGACAGGTTGAGTGAGTGGGCAGATGCGTGGCAGATGCAGTATAATATAGATAAATGTGAGGTTATCTACTTTGGTGGCAAAAACAAGGGGGCAGATTATTATCTCAATGGGGTTAGGTTAGGTAAGGGTGAGGTACAGCGAGACCTGGGTGTCCTTGTACACTGGTCACTGAAAGTTGGCGTGCAGGTACAGCAGGCAGTGAAGAAAGCTAATGGAATGTTGACCTTCATAACAAGAGGATTTCAGTATAGGAGCAAAGAGGTTCTTCAGCAGTTGTACAGGGCTCTGGTGAGACCACATCTGGAGTATTGTGTACAGTTTTGGTCTCCTAATTTGAGGAAGGACATCCTTGTGATTGAGGCAGTGCAACATAGGTTCATGAGATTGATCCCCGGGATGGCGGGACTGTCATATGAGGAAAGATTGAAAAGACTAGGCTTGTATTCACTGGAGTTTAGAAGGATGAGGGGAGATCTTGTAGAAACATATCAAATTATAAAAGGACTGGACAAGCTAGATGCAGGAAAAATGTTCCCAATGTTGGGCGAGTCCAGAACCAGGGGCCACAGTCTTAGAATAAAGGGGAGGTCATTTAAGACTGAGGTGGGAAAAAACTTTTTTACCCAGAGAGTTATGAAGTTATGAATTCCCTGCCACAGAGGCCAAATCACTGGATGGATTTAAGAGAGAGTTAGATAGAGCTCTAGGGGCTGGTGGAGTCAAGGGATATGGGGAGAAGGCAGACACGGGTTATTGATTGGGGACGATCAGCCATGATCACAATGAATGGCGGTGCTGGCTCGAAGGGCCGAATGGCCTCCTCCTGCACCTATGTTTCTATGGTGGGGGCCTGGAACATGTCAGGGGTGGTGTTGGAGGCAGATACAATTGTAGCATTTAAGAGGTTTTTAGATAGGCACATGGGCATGCAGGGAATGGAGAAATATGGATCTTGTGCGAGCAGATTAGTTTAACATAGCATCATGTTTAGGTTTATTATTGTCACATGTACTGAGGTTCAGTGAAACTGTTTTGCATGCATGAAATAACATACAGTCAAGTCAAACTCAAATACAATAAAATACATAATGTTCTGGAGTAAGTGGGTCAGGCAGCATCTCTGGAGAACATGGATGGGTGCCGTTTCGGTTTGGGATCCTTCTTCAGACCGATTGTGGTGAGGGAAGGGGAAGAAAGCAGGAAGAGAGGAAGGCAAGACACAGCTTTAAGGTTGCATTGTGATCATGGCTGATCCTCCCCTATCAATAACCCGTGTCTGCCTTCTCCCCATATCCCTTGACTCCACCAGTACTAGGCGGATTGGAGAATGGATAGAGCAAAGGGGAAGAAACAGAGTGCAGAATAGAGGTCTCAGCATTGTAGTGCATCAGTTCCATAGACAAAGTCCAATGTCCGCAATGGGGTAGAGGTGAATCGGACGGTAGCCTAGCTTATGGAAGGATTGATAACAGAGGGGAAGAAGCTGTTCCTGGGTCTGCTGGTGCACACTTTCAAGCTTCTGTACCTTCTGCTGGATGGGAACAGGGAGAAGGAGGAAGAAGGGTTGGGAACAGACGTTGTGGGCCGAAGGGCCTTTTCCTGTGCTGTACTGTTCTATGTGATGTTGTGATGCAGGAAGGTTAGTGGGGATTCTACCTCGAATGTTTTTGAAAAGATGACCACATTTGGTTAAACCACATTTGTTGTAATTGCTGTGGAGGATGCTGCAAATCTTCGACAAATTCAGAAGGCTCAATGCTGGTGTTATTACCTTGTTGCCTTTAAATGAATGAAACCCTTCAGCCCAACTGATGCCAGCTTTCCACAGTATGGACTCGGCATAGCTCAGATGGAAGGAAGGGAGGATCCTATTTATCCCACAGAGGCGTAGCTGGCAAAGCTGCAGCCTCACAGCCCCAGTGACCCGGGCTCAATCCTGTGCTCGGCTGCTGTCTGTGTGAAGTTTGCACGTTCTCCTTGTGACTGCGTCGACTTCCACTGGCTGCTGTGGATTCATCCCACATTAAATAGATATATGAGTTAATAGGACATAAAACAGGGATAGGCCCTTCAGCCCACAATGAGGGAAGTCTTTTAGGACCAAGATGAGAAAATCATTTTTTACACAGAGGGTGGTGAATCTGTGGAATTCTCTGCCACAGAAGGTAGTTGAGGCCAGTTCATTGGCTATATTTAAGAGGGAGTTAGATGTGGCCCTTGTGGCTAAAGGGATCATGGGGTACGGAGAGAAGGCAGGGATGGGATACTGAGTTGGATGATCAGCCATGATCATATTGAATGGCGGTGCTGGCTCAAAGGGCCGAATGGCCTACTCCTGCACCTAATTTCTATGTTTCCATGTTTCTATGTCTGTGCCGTACATTATGCCAAGACCATCTATCTGCCCATCATTCATATCCCTCCAACCTCTCCATATCCATGTGCCTGTCTAAAAGCCTCCTTAACGCCACTATGGTGTCTGCTTCCATGACCACCCCTGGCTATGCGTTCCAGGCCCCCACCACTCTCAGTGTAAAATGATTTGCCCCGCACATCTCCACTGAACTTTCCGCATCTCACCTTAAAGCTATGCCCTCTAGTGTTGGTCATTTCCACCCTGGGGAAAAGGTTCTGACTGGCTACCCTATCTATGCCCCTCATAATTTTATATCAGCCATCATCTCACCCTCACCTTCTTCCCATCTCACCTCTACCTCAACTCTTTTTACTGGCTGCCTTCCCTCACCTTGCCCACACTGATCAAAATGCCCCATCTACACCAGTCCGATCGGCCTGCATTTGGCCTAAATCCTTCTAAGCCCTCATCCCTTAGCTTCCTACTCCCCAAAGAAAAAACTCAGAGTCTATCGAACCTCTCTGTATAACTCAACCCACAAGCACAGGTAACAAGTAACATCCCAGTGAATATTTCCTATCCATGTACCTTTCCATATGTTTTCAGATACAGCACGGAGACATCCCTTTGGCCCCACCGTGTCCGCACCGACTAGTGATCACTATCCTCCACGCTAGGGACAATTTTACAATTTTACCAATTAATCTCTACAAGCCAGCACGTCTTTGGAGTGTGGGAGGGAACCAGAGAAAATCCACGCAGTCACGCGCAAACTCTGTACAGACAGCACCAGTACCCGGGTCTCTGGTGCTGTAAGGCAGCAACTCTACCGCTGCACCACCGTGCCGTCCCCTGCAGCTCGGTCCCCTGCATGCCCACCACCCTTTAATGAAACAGTTGCCCCTTGGTTCCTATTAAATCTCCCCCCACTCTGCGGGCCGAAGGGCCTGTTTTCGTGCTGTATGGCCCTATGACTATGACCCCATTTATTTTGCAGAGTATAACTCCAGGATCGAAGGTGGAAGATTCCCGCCTGAAGCATCGATTTCCTCCGAATCTGCAATGGCTATTTTTGTGATAATATCTCCGCACACCCATCTGATTAACATTCAAGCAGAGTGAAGCTATCCGATAAATCAACGTTAGTGCAGTCCACCCGTGGCTTTGCTTTGATATTACTGCTGACATCAGTTACAAACAGACTTACATACAGTCTCACTGCCCCTCCTGAGACCAAATGGCGGAGGTTGAGGGAAGACGATAGATATATAAAATGATGGAAGGCAGAGATAGGATAGACAGTCAGAACCTTTTCCCTAGGGTGGAAATGTCCAACACTAGAGGGCAAAGCTATAAGGTGAGAGGGGGACAGTTTAATTGAGATGCGCAGGACAAATCTTTACACAGAGGGTGGTGAGGGCCTGGAACTCCATGCCAGGGGTGGAGGTGAGGCAGATACGATAGTGGCGTTCAAGAGACTTTTAGACAGGCACATGGAATTGCAAGGAATAGAAGGATACGGATCATGTACAGGCTGATGAGATTAGTTTAATTTGACATCAAGCTCAGTACAAACATTGTGGGCCGAAGGGCCCGTTCCTGTGCTGTACTGTTCTATGTCCTACCTATGTTCTATCTTGACTATCCATGTTCTTCAGAGATACTGCCTGTCCTGCTGGGTTACTCCAACAATTTGTGTCCTTTTGAGCATTCTGGTAAACCTCTTCGATGCCCTTTCTAAAGCCTCCACATCCTTGCTGCAAAGGGGCGATCAGAACTGCACACAATACTCCAAATTAGGCCTAAGCAAATGTTTTATATAAAGCTGCATCACGGGTTCCTGACTCTGATACCCAATGCCCCAACTGTTGAAGGCAAGCATGCCATACGCCTTCTGCACCACTCGATCTACTTGTCTTACCACTTTTAGAAAGCTCTGGACCCGTGCATTGTGAGGGACATTAACTACCCCCTACCCTCCAAATGACCTTCCCCCCTCTCGGTTAATATATGAGGTGCATTTGAAGGCTCTGAGCCTGTACTCACTTTAGATGAGGGGGATCTCATTGAAACCTACTGGATAATAATGAATGACCCGGATAGAGTGGACCTGGAGAGGATGTTCCCACTAGTGGGAGAGTCTAGGACCAGACTGGGGCACAGCTTCAGAATAAAAGGACGTACCTTCAAAAAGGAGATGAGGAGGAATTTCTTTAGCCGGAGGGTGGTGAATATATGGAATTCATTGCCTCAGACGGCTGTGGATTTTTAGTTATAGATTCATACAGTGTGGAAACAGGTCCTTTGTCCAACATGCCCATGCTGACATGCCCACACTGACCAACATATCCATCTACACTAGTCCTACCTGCCTGTATTTGTCCCATATCCCTCTAAACCTATCCTATCCATGTAACTGTCTGAAAGGCTTTTTAAACGTTGGGATAGTGCCTGCCTCACCTACCTCCTCCGGCAGCTTTTTCCATACACCCACCACCTTATATCTAAATATAAGTTGCCCCTCAGGTTCCTATTAAACCTTTCCCCCCCTTTTAAAGCAGAGATTGATAGGTTCTTAATCAGTAAGAGTGTCAAAGGAGAATGATATTGTGTGGGAAAAATAGATCAGCCATGATTGAATGGCAGAATAGACTCGATGGGCCGAATGGCCAATTCTACCCCTGAATCTTTTGGTCTTATGGTCTCTCCTCCCCAATTGAGGGATGAATTCACTGCCATCCCACCTGCTGGGATTAGATCTTTCTGCTCCACACAGTGCTATTAGTTTTGCACAACGCAGCCCCAGCTATTGTGACGCACAAAACATAATAATTGCTTTCCGTTGCCTTTGGCAGCAGCTGGATCCAACAGCGCACTGCAATCTCGCTGTGGGCAGCGCACTGGCACAGCGGGTGGAGCTGCTGCCTCACAGCACCAGAGACTGGGGTGCGATCCTGACCTCGGGTGGCGCCTGTGTGTGGAGTTTGCATGTTCTCCCAGTGACCATGTGGGTTTGCTCCGGGTGGTCCGATTTCCTTCCATACTGCAAAGATGTACAGGTTTGTAGGTTAATTGGCTTTGTTAAAATTATCAATTGTCCGTTGTGTGTGTGTGGGGTGGTGCTAGTGTACGGTGTGATCACTGGTTGGCACGGACTTGGTTGGCGGATGGTCCTCTTTCCGTGCTCTGAACTAAACTAAACAAAAAATCTCCACGCTTCCATCTCTCTGTTCCATTTGCCACTTGAGGTAGTGTCCCCACCATTGCTGTGGCCCGATAGCTTACCACTCCTTCCATGCGGCAGAAAGGAAACTGTCACTTTCTCATCTCCCTTCACTCTCATCCTAGCTCCCAATGTAGTAAATTTGCAGATCAAACCAAAGTCTGTAGTATCGTGGACAGTGAAGATGAATATTATTGTTTACCACAGGATGTAGATCAGGGCGCACGGTGGTGCAGTGGCAGAGTTGCTACCTTGACAGCGTCAGAGGCCTGGGTTCAATCCTGGCTACAGGTGCTGTCTCTACGGAATTTGGATGTTCTCCCTGTAACTGCGTGGGTTTTCTCTGGGTGCTCCGGTTTCCTCCCACTCTCCAAAGACGTGCAGGTTTGTAGGTTGATCGGCTTCGATAAAATTGTAGAAAAATGGCCTCCCGGCCCACCGAGTCCACACTGACCATCAATAAGCCATGCACACTTTAGTTTAGTTTAGAGATACAGCGCTGAAACAGGCCTTTCGGCCCACCGAGTTCGTGCCGACCAGCGATCCCTGCACATTTATACTATCCTACACATACTAGGGACAATTTTCACATTTACCAAGCCAATTAACCTACATACCTGTACGTCTTTGGAATGTGGGAGGAAACCGAAGATCTCGGAGAAAAACTCACGTGGTCACGGGGAGAATGTACAAACTCCGTACCGACAGCACCCGTAGTCGGGGTCAAACACGGGTCTCCGGCGCCGCTTGTTTGTTTTATTTTATTCCACTTTCCCATCCACTCCATAACCACCAGCGGCAATTTACAGAGAGCCAATTAACATACAAGCCCGCAGATGGTTGTCACGTGGGAGGAAACTGGAGCACCCGGAGGAAACCCATGGGCGCACAGGGAGAAGGTCCAAACTCAGCACACAGAGCAGCCAAGGTCAGGATCGAACCCGGGTCCCTGGTGCCGTGGATCTACCAGCTGCACCACTGTTACAGGTGAGGGGGAGGGGGGGCGCTTTGACTGGAATAGAAGAGATTTACCACAAGCTGCTAGGTACTGTGGGTAGGAAGGAACTGCAGATGCTGGTTTACACCAAAGATAGACACACAAAATGCTGGAGTAACTCAGCGGGCCAGGCAGCATCCCTGGATGGAAGGAATGGGTGACGTTTCGGGTCGAGACCCTTCTTCAGACTGAGATACACTCTCCATTCCTGCACAAGGGATAATAGGATTCTTTGTCCACCCATAGAGCGAATCAGCATGAAACAGGCCCTTCGGCCCAACCTGCCCACACCGACCGTGATGCTCCATCTACACTAGTCCCACCTGCCCTCATTTGGGTCATATTCCTCTAAACCTTTCCTATCCATGCACCTGTCCAAAGAGGTAGTCGCTGCCTCAGCTACCTCCACTGGCAGCCTCTGAGAGAGCAGACAGACCTTTGTATTAGCGTTCTCATCCGTAGACTGTGCGTCCGACAGTGGAGCACTCCATTCCCACCGCATGTTGGCTTTATTTGAGTGGGATATTAAACACAGCAATCCCAGTGGGAGACAATGACATTGCCCATTACCATCAGAGGTGTATAAAACATAGAACAGCACAGGAACAGGCCCTTCAACCCACAATGCCCGTGCCGAACATGATGCCAAGTTATATTAACCACCTGTGCCTGCACGTGATCAATATTCCTCCATTCCCTGCATATCCATGTTCCTATCGACCTTGAACACATCACTATCATACCTACCTGGCAGTGTGTTTGAAGGATTTACCAGAGTCGTTGCCTCAGAAAGGCAGCCAGTATCATCAGAGACCCACACCACCCTGGCCACACACTCATTTCACCCCTGCCATCAGAAAGAAGGTGTCGGAGCCTGAAAACTGTAAGGTCCAGGTTCAGGGGCAGCTTGTTCCCTGCAACCATCAGGCTTTACAACGAGTATGTGTAAGAAGGAACTGCTTAAACCGAAGATAGACGCAAAGAGCTGGAGTAACTCAGCGAGACAGGCAGCATCTCTGGAGAGAAGGAACGGGTGACGTTTCAGGTCGAGACACTTCTTCCGAATTACAGAGTATTATGTTTACATATTCTGTTGTGCTGCTGCAAGTAAGAATGTCATTGACCTACCTGGGACTTATGTTGATAAAACTCTCTTGTCTCTGTTGCCCGCACGTGATCCACATCCTCACATTCCCTGCATATCCATGTGCCTATCTAAAAGCCTCTTAAACACCACTATCATATCTATCTCCACCACCACCCCTGGCAGCACAGTCTCGGCCCCCACCACCCTCTGTGTTAAAGAAAACAGAACATAGAACAGTACAGCACAGGCACAGACCCTTCGGCCCGCCTTGTCTGTGCCAAACATGGTACCGAGACTATCTCTTATCTGCCATTTTCCTCCATTCCCAGCATATCCACGTACCTATCTAAAAGCCTCTTAAAACACCACGGTCGCATCTGCCTCCACCACCACCCCTGGCAGCATGGTCTCTGCCCCCACCACCCCTGGCAGTGTGCTCCAGGCACCCACCACCCGTTTGCCTTGAAAGAAAACACTGTCCCGCACATCTCACTTTGATGCTGGATATATATACATTTCACTCTGCTGCGAGGATTGTAAAAATGCAGCTGGCTGTAAATAATGACAGCGTTTATTCAAATACTTGCAGTCCCTTGCTTGCTCAATTATTTGGCGTCGAGGCACAACGTTCATTCATAATTTAGCAAGCGCATTAAGTGCAAGTTGTGTTTAATTAAGTGGCACTGATTTAACCTGAGGTGGCATCCGGGGGGGGGGGGGGGGGGGATGGGGGGGGGAGGGAGGAAGGGGGGGAGAGGAGAGGGGAGGGATGGATAGGGAGAGAGGGGGGAAAGGGGGAGGAGAGGGAGAGAAGGGGCAGAGAGGGATAGGGAGGGGGAGGATGGGAGCGGGAGAGGGAGAGGAAGAGAGAAGGAAAGAAAGGGAGAGAGATGGAGCGAGCGGGAGAGAGATGGAGCGAGAGGGGGGAGAGAGATGGAGGAGGGGGAGAAGGTAGGGAGAAGTGGGATGAAGAAAGAAGGTGGGATGGAGATAAGGAGGAGGAGGAGGAGTGGTGGGGAGGGGGGTAGTGGGAGGAGGGGGGTCAGATGTAGGAGGAGGGGGGTTGTGGGAAGGAAGGTGGGGAGGAAGGAGGGGGGGGGAAGAAACGGGGGAATGAATGGGGGGGGGGTGAGAAAAATTGACGAGGGGAGGGGGGTGTGCGGTGGGGAGAAGGGGAGGAGAGGGCAGAAGGTTGAGGAGAGTTGAAGGGGTGTTGGGGAGAGGGGTGGAGGGGGGGGTGGAGTGCCGGTGAGGAGAGGATGGGGGGGGAGGGCGGGTGAGGGGAGGGAGGGAGGAGGGGAAGAGCGGGGTGAGAGGAGGGTGTGGGGGTAGGGAGCAGGGGAGAGATGCGGGGAATGGGGGTGTGGGGGACGGAAGGGGGGAAGAGGGGAGCAGGAGCGAAGGAAGTGAGGGGGGGGGGGGGGAGGCGAGGGAGAGGGGAGGGAGGGAGAATTAAATAACCCTTCAAGTTCATCCTTACCAGAGGCAGCAGAACCGCAACGATCAGCCAGGTATTCATGGTGTCTGTCTGCAAGAAGACCACTTGAAATCAGCAGAGAGCGAGCGCGAGAGTGAGAGAGAGAGAGAGAGAGAGAGGGAGAGAAAAGCGACTTTATATTCCAGTCAGGTAGATGACATTACTGAAGCCCGTTGCTCCTGGAGCGAGATGTGGCCACATTTCTGACCCTTTCACAGACCCCACGACATTCTCTGTGGTACTGGAGGGGGGGGAGGGGGGGAGGGGAGAGGGGAGGTGGGAAGAAAATTAAAAAGATCAACAAAATTGTAAATTGGGAAAAAAATCAAGGAGGAGGAGGTGGTGTGGGGGGAGAGAGAGAGAGAGAGAGAAAAACACACAGAGCAAAGAGCTGCTGCAGAATGAAGCAAAAATACAGCACCAGCGTTTGAAAGAGGAGGAGTTATTTGGAGATGTGGCTGGAAATTAGTGAGTGGTTCTGAATGACTATTGCAAATACTGATGCAAACACTGTCTCATTAAATGCATTTAATAAGCCTGCCTTTCCCCCCCGATTCTGCAGCTGCACAAAACATAGGGATGCACTGAACTTTGTGGGAGAGGGACGGGGAGGGAGAAAGGGAGAGAGGGAGGGGGAGGGGGAGAGGGGTTGAGGAAAAGAAGAGGGGAGGTTGTGAAAGAGAAGGAGGGGGGAGGGAGGAGGGAGGAGGAGGGAGGGGGGAGAGAGAGAGAGAGAGAGGGAGAGAGGAGGAGAGAGGGGGAGAGAGAGAGAGAGAGAGAGGGGGAGAGAGAGAGAGGGAGAGGGAGAGGGAGAGGGAGAGGGAGAGGGAGAGTGGAAAAAAGATATGGGGGAACGTCGAGGGGGAATGATGAAAAGAGGCTGAGAGAAAGATGGGGGTATGAAAGGAAAGGGGGCGGTTTAAAAAGGGGCAGAGAGAGAGAGGGATGGATCAGCAGTAAGAGTGGCAATCCAATGCATGTACACTAAAACACAAGCATGCACACACACACACACAGAGGGGGGGGAAGCATGGATAGGCAGGAAGTGTGACAATCTAATGTATTACACTGAGAAACAAACACACGCACACACACGCATGCATGCTCAGAGACAAACACATTCACATACTCATGCATGTACATACAGAAACACCCACATGGACACTCAGAAAGGCACACTCCCACACACAGGGACACACGTAAACACAGGCACACACACATGTACACATATACATGTATTTGTGTGTGTGTGTGTGTGTCTATATATATATATATACTAGACCAAGTGCAGACCCGTTGGGTCTGTTCCCCAACGTGCGGTTGTGGGGGGGGGAGGCGGCATGCAGCGTCACACACTAACTAACCCCCCCGCACTCACGCTAATGGAGGGGAGAGAGAGAGAGAGAAAGGGAGAGAGAAAGAGAGAGAGAGGAGGAAGTAGGTGAGAGGGGAGGGAGGGAGGGGAGGCAGGGAGAGGGGAGAGGGGGGGAGGGGGGGGAGAGGAGGGGGGGGAGGAGGAGAGTGGGGAGGAGAGGAGAGGGTGGGAAAGGAGAGGGGGGAGAGGATAGGGGAAAGGAGAGAGAGGGGGAGAGGAGAGGGGGGAGAGGAGAGAGGGGGAGAGGAGAGAGGGGGAGAGGAGGAGGGGGGGAGAGGAGAGGGGGGGAGAGGGAAGGGGGGAGAGGAGAGGGGGAGGGTGGGGAGAGGGGGGTGAGGAGGAGAGGGGGGAGAGGAGGGGGGTGAGGAGGAGACGGGGGAGAGGGAGAGGGGGGGGAGAGGAGGGGGGGAGTGTAGAGGGAGGGGGAGAGGAGAGGGGGGAGGAGAGGAGAGGGGGGGGGGGGGGGGGGAGGAGAGGGGAGGAGGGAGAGGGGGCGGGGGGGGGGGGGGGGAGAGAGATTGCCTTTTTACTTCAACCCAAACCCAAACAACCATTTGCAGGCAGTGCTTTTTTACCTCTAACCATATTTTCATTTTCAAACCAAATTAAGGGTCCTCACAGTGGTGTAGACATTTGTCAGTGTCATTCAGAGCTCTGATTGAGGCACACCACTTGCAGAGACTGATTGAGGCACACCACTTGCAGAGACTGATTGAGGCACACCACTTCCTGGTTTTATAGACCCTCCCCCTCCCTCCAGCAGGGGCAGCAGAGAGAATGGGGAATTTTGTAAAAACATTAATATCTTTGTCAATTTTCATCGACGGGAAAAATCCTCGGCACACATGCGGTGGAGGGGGGCTCTGAGCGAGGTGGCCAAAAATGACGGCCGTACTCTCGGAAATCGCAGCACAGAAAGCCAAAACCGGCCAAGAACAGACTTTTAGTAATATAGAGATATATATATATATATATATAAAACATACGCATATATGTATGTGTGTGTGTGTATATATATATATATATTATATATATATATATATAAATAGATATATAAATAAATAGATATTATATAGATTTATATACACACACATATCGGTCGAACAGGTACACACCGAAAGACTGACACTCATTATACTCAAACACAGACACACACACGCACATTCATATTTTCGAAATGTTTACAAAATTATTCAAGATAAGAATGGAACCTAATACTGAAATGATTATATTTGGAGTAATGGAAGATGGGAATAAATTGAACACATCTCGAAATTCATTTTTTAACTATGGTTTAATAATAGCAAAAAAAAAAAACTTAAATTTTGGAAAATACATCAATACCAACGCTTAAAATGTGAATTGCAAGTATGTTGGACACCGCTCATCTTGAGGAAATGCAATTCCTCCTAATGGATAAATCAGACCAATTCATAACGAGTTGTTCTCCATTTGTCGTCTTTTTGGAATCATATGGTGCAACACAATTGTAAAAAATAACTATTTCAGGACCGGACGAGAGATGGTAAAGATTATAAACAATGATCTCCTTACCCTTTTTTAAAAAAATCTTCATTTATTTATTTATTTATTTATTTGTTTTTTATGTCTTATTCTCTTTTTTCTATTTTATTTTTCTCAACTTTCTTCACTCATTCGTCTTTTTTCTTTTTCTTCACACACTATATATCTCACGCATTTCTATCCTTTACTATCTAATTTATTTTTCTTATTCTCATCTTTCTTTATTATAACAATATTATTATAAGAAGCTGTACATAAAATGTATTATGAAAATATATATTAGGCACTTTGGTGCCATATGATTGTACTTACTTCTAATAAAATAAAATATTTTAAAAAAAAGACACGTACACACACATTATACTCAAACACAGCCGCACACACACACTCATACATACGCACACACACACTCAAACACACGTGATTGCGCACGTGCACACACATGTGCACACATACATGCACACACACACACACATGCACACACACACGCACATACACACACACACACACACACACACACACACACACACACGCACACACACACGCACACACACACATGCACATACACACACACACACATACACATGCACACACATGCACACACACACACAAACATACAGGCAGACAGACAAAGGCACGCTGCCTGCCAGTCGGGGAGAGGTGGAGAGAGCAAGGCACCTTTGAGCTTCATTCACAAATTTGATCTTCAGCATTCGTCATCACTAAATGTTCTTGCAAAACAATGTGTGGAGCAGTGAAACATGCAGCCTCCTCTAATGCCTACAAGCCGGGTAGAGTGTGAGTCTCTCAGGCAGTCCTGGTGCAGGGGGTTTGTACCTGCATGGCCACAGCAGGCTGAGCCCCTCAATGCTGTGGGTGTGAGTCCCCTCCACTGCCCAGTGCAGCCCATCGACACCTTCCTTCCTCTTGCGGCTGCGATTGCTGCCAAAGGGAAGGAATTCACTCAAGAGGTGGCAGCACCAAAGTGTCCAAAACAATGCAAGAGGAGAACGTGGGTAACTGACACCAACGCACACTTCACCCATTCACACCAGTTATAGATGCATCAGGCAAACCAACATCCCTTCCGTTGACTCCATCTACACTTCATGCTGCCTTGGCAAGGCCACCAGCATCATCAAGCACCAGTCTCACCCCGGTCACTCCCTCTTCCCCCCTCTCCCATCAGGCAAGAGGTACAGAAGTGTGAAAACGCACACCTCCAGATTTAGGGACCATTTCTTCCCGTTATAATCAAGCAGCAATCTCACCAGAAGAGTGGCAGAAGAGGGGGTGATTGATGGGCAGATGGGTGGAGTAAGTGACAAAGGCTGGTGAATATGACTGTTCCTGTCTTGCTATCGAGTACCCACACACACACACACACACATGGCAACGGTTGTTACAGAAGAAACATAACTACTTTAATGGGTTTAATTCCAATTCTGTTTTTAAATTGTTTGTTTCATGCTTTCCGCAGGGGAAGCATTGATCTTGAATCTACGTGGAGGTGGAGTGCTTGGAGTGGGAGGTCCAGTTGCATTATATACCTCCCACATTGACAACCCATCAGCTGGGTGACTGATATAACCACGGATGTATCTCGCTGCTCGACAACAACCTGGCTTTGTGCAAAATCACGCCAGTGGCTGGAGATACCCAGCACAGTGGCTCAGCAGTAGTTGCTGCCACACAGCATCAGAGTCCTGGGTTCGATCCTGATCACGGGTGCTGTCTGTACGGAGCTTGTATGTTCCCCATGTGACCGCGTGGGTTTCCTCCAGGTGCTCCGCCTTCTTCCCACAATCTAAAGACGTATAGGTTTGTAGATTTTCAACATTGAATTCTCCCAATTTTGTTAGTCCTTGCTGTCTCCTCCTCTTCCTCAGCCCTCCTGCTGTCTCCTCCCATCCCCCAGCCTTCGGGCTGCTCCTCCTTTTTCCTTTCTTCTCCCCGCCCCTCCCACCCCCCATCAGTCTGAAGAAGGGTTTCGGCCCAAAACTTTGCCTATTTCCTTCGCTCCATAGTTGCTGCTGCACCCGCTGAGTTTCTCTAGCTTTTTTGTGTACCTTAGGTTTGTAGATTAATTGGCTTTGGTAAAACTGTAAATTGTCCCTAGTGTGGAGGATAGTGCTTGTGTACGTGGTGATCTCTGGTTGGGGCCGAACGGCCAGTTTCCATGTTGTGTCTCTAAAGTCTAAAGTCTGAAGGTGAGGAGACATTTCTTAATAAAGAGTTTGAAACTCTCTAATTCGGAGGCTGTAGGGGCCTCATCATTGGGTTCACTCAAAAAACAGATTGTTATATTTTTGGGCACTGAGGCAACAAAGAACCTCACTGTCCACGCTTCAATGACCAACCCCTCCCTATGTATCAATCCCTCGAGTCCTGTCAACATATTTTTACATTGTTTCTGCACCCTTTCCATCATTATGGCATCCTGCGATGATCAGAACTGAACAGAATTCTCCAGCAGTGGCCTCACCAACATCTTCTGCAACTGTAACATATGTTCAGTTCCCTGACTGAATGAAGGCCAACATGCCAAAAGCTTTCTCTGCCATCTTGTCTACCTGCGATACTACTTTCAATAAATAATGTACTTGTACTCCTAGATGCCTCTGCTTTACAACACACCCCAGGAGCCTGCCTTGTGACTTAAGGCTTTAAACTTTAGAGATACAGAGTGGAAACAGGCACTTCGGACTGCCGAGCCTGTGCTGACCAGCGATCACCATGTACACTAGCACTATCCTGCACGCTAGTGCTATCCTACACTCTAGGGACAATTTACCATTTTACCGAAGCCAAATAACCTACAAACCTTTCTTATAGAGACTTACAAAATTCTTAAGGGGTTAGACAGGCTAGATGCAGGAAGATTGTTCCCGATGTTGGGGAAGTCCAGGACAAGGGGGTCACAGTTTAAGGATAAGAGGGAAATCCTTTAGGACCGAGATGAGAAAAACATTTTTCACGCAGAGAGTGGTGAATCTCTGGAATACTCTGCCAGGTTGAACAGATATTCACAGA
Organism: Leucoraja erinaceus; assembly: GCF_028641065.1. Lineage (NCBI taxonomy): Eukaryota > Metazoa > Chordata > Chondrichthyes > Rajiformes > Rajidae > Leucoraja > Leucoraja erinaceus. The sequence goes on along the minus strand of NC_073378.1, from coordinate 110,110,681 downwards.
AGGTAGTTGAGGCCAGTTCATTGGCTATATTTAAGATGGAGTTAGATGTGGCCCTTGTGGCTAAAGGGATCAGGGGGTATGGAGAGCAGGCAGGAACAGGATACTGAGTTGGATGATCAGCCATGATCATATTGAATGGCGGTGCAGGCTCGAAGGGCCGAAAGGCCTACTCCTGCACCTGTTTTCTATGTTTCTATGTCTATGTACGGAAGAAACTGGAGCACCCGGGAAAAACCCACGTGGTCATGGGGAGAATGGACAAACGCTGTACAGAGAGTACCCATAGTCAGGATCAATCACGGGTCTCTGGTGATGCAAGGCAATAACACTACCACTGCTCCACAGTGCTGCCCCTCTGCCATTCACTGTGAAGGTCTTGCCCCAACCTGACCTTCCATAATGAAATACTTCTCACTTACCTGAATCAAACTCCATTAGCCATTTCTCCGGCCACTAAACCAGCTATTCAAGATCCCACTGAAATTGTTGATACCCTTCACAGGCTACAATACCACCTATTCTCATGATGCCTGCATCTGGAATACAGGAAATGTTGTTGAGATAGAAGATCACTACAAACTGGTTGAATGACAGAGCAAAGCGCCAAATAGCGTATTCCTACTCTCATTACCTTTGTTATGTTCTTGTGTTCATGTGAAGGTGAGATTGTGTTGCTGTCATGGTTACCGCGGTTGAATAATCTGTTCCACAAAGACTGTCCTGTCGAATAGTTGCATAAAAACAAACCCCTGCTGGAGGGACTGACTGGGTCAGGCAGCGTCTTCATTTAGTTTAGAGATACAGCATGTTAACAGGCCCTTCAGCCCACCGAGTCCATGCTGGCCATCGATCACCCATTCACACTAGTTCTATGTTATCCCACTTTCTTATCCACTCCCTACACACAAATCTTTACAGAGGCCAATTTCACCTACAAACCCACACACTTTGGGGATGAGGGAGGAAGCCGGAGCGCCCGGAGGGAACCCAAGCGGAACACAGGGAGAACGTGCAAACTCCACATGGACAGCAACCGAGGTCAGGATTGAACCTGGGTTTCTGGTGCTGTGAATTGTGTAAATTGTCCCTAGTTTGTAGGATAGAACTAGTGTATGGGTGATTGCTGGCTGGCATGGACTCGGTGGACCGAAGGGCCTGTTTTCACATTGTATCTCTAATACTAACCTAAACTAAACCTAAGCATAGATGCTGCCTGACCTGAGTTCCTCCAGCACTTATGTTTTTAGCTCAAGACTCCACATGTGACCTCATGTGTCTCCATGTCTAATATTTGCCTGGTATCTGTCGAGCCACCTCCGTGTAGAAACCTTTTCAGGAACGGATAGTAAATTGTCATTAAAAGAATTGCAAGCTGTCAAAATACACAGCAAGGCCATTTCATTAAACAAGGCGCTGTTTTATTTGTTGGAGCTCTTAAGATTATTGTCCCAAGGACAATTGTATTTCCTCGTTCATAATATAGTTTCTCATGTTGAATGCTCTCTTTACAACCTAATGTTAACTTGTCAAAGTGGAATATGAAAGACAACCTTGAGATCTTGAGGAACCAGTTCATTGCACCATTCAAGATGTGCTTCATTCACAGAAGCCAGAGCTTGCAAACTGTTGGCAAAATACTCAAGATTTACACACTAGTAAGTGGGGCGGCAGCAAATGACCCATCTTTCACCCATCAGCATAAGCAGCTGAACAGATATTCAGGTTCCCTCTCACCAGAGATCTGGGTTCGATCCTGACTACGGGTGCTGTCTGAACGGATTTTCGCTGTTCTCCCCATGACCGCGTGGGTTTTCTCCGGGTGCTCCGGTTTCCTCCCACAAATTGTCTGTGCCAAACATGAAATTTCCCACCCACATCCCAAAAACTTAGTGCGGTGGTAGGTAGAAGATAGGACTGTTCCGTGAACTTATTGTTACTTTGTCGCCACCAATAAACGTGGTGGCACTTGTGTACGGCCTAGGTGAGATCTGCTGTATGATTTTACCGGTTTGTCGGTAATACAAAGCATTTCACTGTATCTAGGTACATGTATCATGTACACTAAATCATTGAAGCATTGAATGACATTGAACATAGACCAGTACAGCACAGCAACATCCACAACATCCGTAACCAACAAGAGGCCAAGCTAAACATCTCCTCTGTCTGCACATGATCCATATACCTCCATTCCCTGCAGATCCATGTGCCTACCTAAAAGCCTCTTAACACCACTATCGTTTCTGCATTCAATACCACCATGTTCCAAGCACTCACCACCCTCTGTGTACAAAACCTGCCCTGCATATCTCTGTTAAATTTTGCACCTCTCATCTTAAAGCCATACTCTCTCGTTTGGAATCTCCACCTTGGGTAAAAGACTGTCCACCCTATCAATTATTTAAGACTTTAGAGACACCAGAGATACAGCGCCGAAACAGGCTCTTCGGACCACCGAGTCCCCACCAACCAGTGATTACCCCATACACCACCACTGTCCTGCACACAAGGGACAAATTACAATGTTACCCAAGCCGATTAACCTACAAGCCTGCACGTCTTTGGAGTGTGGGAGGAAATCGGAAAACCTGGAGAAAACCCCGCGGTCACAGGGAGAATCGAATTCAATTTTCAAATTCGCAGACGAAGCCACCAATGTGGGCCAGATATCAGATAAAGATGATACATTTTATTATGTAAAAGAATATGTGAATATATGTGTTATGATTGTGTTTATAATTTGTTTGGTTGTTTTGTTGTTTGTCTTTTGCACAAATGTCCGCGAGCTTTGCCACTTTCATTTCACTGCACATCTCGTATGTGTATGTGACAAATAAACTTGACTTGACTTGACTTGACTTGACGGAGTACAGGAAGGAGATTGCGAACCTCGTGGCCTCGAGACAACAATCTCAACGACAGCAAGCCAAAGGAGATAGTGATCGCCTTCATGAAGTGAAGTGGTACACATACCTCAGTTTGCAACGATGCCGTTGAAGTAAAGACAGTTGAAAGCTTCAAATTCCTCGGAGTCAATATCATCAACATCTTCTCCTGGACCACCCATATTAAAGCAATGACCAAGAAGCCATATCAACGCCTCAGCTTCACTAGAAGGCTTTGGAGGTTTGTCATGTCCCCTACAATTCTCACCAACTTCTACAGATGCACCATAGAAAGCATTTGACCGGATGCATCACGGTTTGGTTTGGGAACAACTCCATCCAAGAAATTGCAGCGAATTGTGGACGCAGCCCAGACCATCACACAAACCAACCTCCCTTCTATTGACTCCATTAATACCTCACACTGCCTCGGCAAGGCCAACAGCATAATCAAGGATGAGTCTCACCCCTGGCCACTCCCTCTTCCCCCCTCTCCCATCAAGCAAAAGGTATAGATGGGTGAAAACGCACACCATCAGATTCAGGGACAGTTTCTTCCCAGCTGTTATCGGGCAACTGAATCATCCTACCACAACCAGAGAGCAGTGCTGAACTACTATCTACCTCTTGGACTATTCTTGATTGGGCTTTGCTGTCTTTACCTTGCGCTAAAGGTTAATCCCTTATCATGTATCTATACACTGTAAATGGCCCAATTGTAATCATGTATTGTCTTTCTGCTGACTGAATAGCACACAGCAAAACATTTTCACTGTATCTTGATACGTGTGACAATAAACTAAACTAAACTGAATATACAATTGGTACAGAAGGGACTCATGGTCAGGATTAAACCTGGATATCTGGTGCCGTAAGGCAGCAACTCTACAACTACGCTAATGTGCCTCCCTATTCTCCATCTAATTTTATATACTTCTATCAAGTCTCCCCTCAGCATCCAACGCTCCTGCGAAAACAATTTCCACTCCCTCTAATCCAGGCATCATTCTGGTAAACCTCCTCTGCACCCTCTTGTAATGCGGTGACCAGAACCGTACACAATACTCCAAATTAGCCAAAGTCCTATAAAGCTACAACATGACTTCCCAAGATGGACACAAAATGCTGGAGTACCTCAGCGGGACAGGTAGCATCTCTGGACAGAAGGAATGGGTGACGTTTCGGGTCGAGACACTTCTTCAGTCTGACCCAAAACGTCATCCATTCCTTCTCTACAGAAATGCTGCGTGTCCCGCTGAGTTACTCCGGCATTTTGTGTCTATCTTCAATTTAAACCAGCATCTACAGTTCCTTCCTATACATGCGTTCCGGGCTCTTATATTTCATAAATCTTCTCTGTATCCGTTCTAGCTTAAAAGCTGTTACAGGAAAGATAATGTTAAGCTGGAACGGGTAGAAGATTTTCAAAGTGTTCAGGACTCGAGGGCCTAAGCTACAGGGAGAGGTTGGGCAGGCTAGGACTTTACTTCTTGGAGTGCAGAGGATGAGGGGTGATCTTATAGAGGTGTAGAAAATCATGAGGGCCGTTTGTGGCAATGAATTGAATGGAAATGAAAGGTGGCAGATTCACCACCCTCTGACCAAAGAAATCTCACCACATCTCCTTTCTTAAGGTACCTCCTTTCATTCTGAGGCTGTGCCCTCTGGTCCTAGACTCTCCCACTAGTGGAAACATCCTCTCCACATACACTCTATCTAGGCCTTTCACTATTTGTTACGTTTCTACGAGGTCCCCTCATCCTTCTATACTCCAGCGAGTACAGGCCAAGTGGCATCAAATGCACTTCATACATTAACCCAATCATCTACGCTGTGTTGTGGTGGAGCGTTGAACAATGCTGGCCAAACATAAATGTGGAATGCTAAGCAAGGAATAACAATCTCTCAATTATACCAGGACTCCGCTTGTAAGCAAACAACAGAATTGACTCATAGATGATGGTTCTACTACCTTCATCAAAGACTACAGCAAAGACTATTTTAATTCATGATGTGAGGAACTCTATGCAATAAAAAGTGAAAGGTATATATTAACTCGTACGTACAATAAACCCATGGCTGATTATAATTGCATCTCATCCGGCAAGAGTCATTTGTAAGTCAACTTTTTTTTTCACGAAAAGGCTTGTGGAAGGTGCATGCCAGTGAGAGATGGCAACGTAATTGTATGGAACAGTAAACTCTAGGTCACGCCTTGATGAAATGTTAAATCATGTGCCTACTGTTCTGTCAGTGAGGCATTAAATGTAACATTGTGCCAGTTTGGGGAAGAGTTAGGACGAACCTGGAGAGGGTGTTTCAACTAGTGGGAGAGTCTAAGACCAGAGGGCACACCCTCAGATTAAAACAACGTTCCTTCAGAAAGGAGATGAGGAGGAATTTCTTTAGCCAGAGGGTGGTGAATCTGTGGAATTCATTGCCACAGATGGCTGTGGAGGCCAGGTTTTTTTAAGGCCGAGATTGACAGATTCTTGATTAGTACGGGTGTCAGGGTTTATAGGGAGAAGGCAGGAGAATGGGGTTGAGAGGGAAAGATAGATCAGCCATTGGTTGAATGGCGGAGTAGACTTGATGGGCCGAATGGCCTAATTCTGCTCCTAGAACTAATGAACTTATGAACCTCATTTGGATCCAATCTTATCTGTCAACAACTCTAAGGGTCCGGACCCGAAACATCACCTATTCAAATTCTCCAGTGGTGCTGCCTGACTTGCTGAGTTACTCCAGCACATTATGTTTTGCTAAAAAGCAGTGAGAGGCATAGATAGGATAGACAGTCAGAAACTGTTTTTGCCCTCCGAGTGGAAATGTCCAACAGTAGAGGGCATTGCTATAAGGTAAGAGGGGAAATGTTTAATGGAGATTGCAAGGCAATTTTGTTTTATAAGTACAGAGTAGTGAAGGGTGCCTGGAACGTGCTGCCTGGGGGTGGTGGTCGAGGCAGATATTATCATGGCGTTTAAGAGGCTTTTAGATAGGCACATGGATATGCAGGAAATTGAGGGATATGGATCACGTGCAGGCAAATAAGACTAGTTTAACGTGGCACAGACATTGTAGGCTTGTAGGTTCCTGTGCTGTCATTTAGTTTACAGATACACCGTGGAAACAGGCCCTTCGGCCCATTGAGTCCATGCCAACCAATGATCCCTTCTACACTAGTTCTATCCAACACTCTTGGGACAATTTAAAGAAGAAAATTAACCTACAAACCTGCACATCGTCGGAATATGGGGGGTAAACGGAGTACCCGGAGAAAATCCGCACGGTCACAGGGAGAACGTGCAGATAGCATCTGAGGTCAGGATCGAATCTGGGTTTCTGGTAGTGTAAGGCAGCAGCACCTCTACCGCTGCACAACTATGCTGTTCTATGTCAACGAATTTGGTCAATGTAACAATGCTGTTTGTGGAAGACTCCTCTGCACAAATTGTTTTCGATGTTTCTGGTACAACAAGGTTGTCCTCACTTTCAGGACGTTACTTTGTTGGTATTGATTTGTTATCGCCTTGCATACCGAGGTGTCGGGTGAAACTTTTGTTTGCATGCTCTCCGGGCACATCAGATCATACTACACTTAAATATAATCAAGCCAAACTCAATACAATGGGTCGAGCAAAGAGAAAAATACTAGAGCGCATGATATAATTTACAGCGTTGTAGCGTAACTGTTTTTATAAGATCCCCTCTCAATCTTCTAAATTCTAGCGGGTACAAGCCGAGTCTATCCAGTCTTTCTTCATATGAAAGTCCTGACATACCAGGAATCAGTCTGGTGAACCTTCTCTGTGCAAGAATGTCTTTCCTCAGATTTGGAGACCGAAACTGTACACAATACTCCAGGTGTGGTCTCACCAATACCCTATACAACTGCAGTAGAACCTCCCTGAACCTCCTATACTCAAATCCTTTTGCTATGAATGCTAACATACCATTCGCTTTTTTCACTGCCTGCTGCACCTGCATGACTACTTTCAATGACTGGTGTACCATGACACCCAGGTCTCGTTGCATCTCCCCTTTTCCTAATCGGCCACCATTTAAATAATAGTCTACTTTCCTGTTTTTGCCACCAAAGTGGATAGCCTCACATTTATCCACATTATAGTGCATCTGCCATGCATTAGCCCACTCACCCATCCTATCCAAGTCACCTTGCAGCCTCCTAGCATCCTCCTCACAGCTAACACTGCCCCCCAGCTTCGTGTCATCCGCAAACTTGGAGATGTTGCATTCCATTCCCTCGTCCAAATCATTAATATATATTGTAAATAGCTGGGGTCCCAGCACTGAGCCTTGCGGTACCCTACTAGTCACTGCCTGCCATTGTGAAAAGGACCCATTTACTCCTACTCTTTGCTTCCTGTTTGCTAGCCAGTTCTCTATCCACATCAATACTGACCCCCCAATACCGTGTGCTTTAAGTTTGTATACTAATCTCTTATGTGAGACCTTGTCGAAAGCCTTTTGAAAATCCAGATATAACACATCCACTGGTTCTCCCTTATCCACTCTACTAGTTACATCCTCAAAAAATTCGATAAGATTCGTCAGACATGATTTACCTTTCGTAAATCCATGCTGACTTGCGGTGGGGAAGAAGCATTTCCTGAATGTGGTGGCTGTGAATGCAGTGAGATGAATGGAGGATGTGAAAAGTGTGTCATGTCTTTCGAGACACAAGGGGCTGCAGATGCTGGAGCCTTGATCAAAACACAGAGTGCTGCTGGAACTCAGCAGGTCGGCAGCACCTGTGGAGGGAAATGGCTCCACTTTTACAGCTTTCTTCCCCCTATTGCAATAGTATGAAGAAAGGTCCCGACCCGAGATGTCATCTGTCCATTCCCTCCACAGATGCTGACTGACCCATTTTCCTCTAGCACTGAGTTTTGTATAAAAGTGAATTGGATTTGATAAAGTGATAAAAATCTACATTAAAAAGTCTATTGATTGTGAGAAAAACGTATCAATTTTACATACATAGATGCAGCCTCTACAGTAAATGTTTTTCAAGAACATGCAGAAATTTTACAAATGATGGTCTTGTAAATAGTTTTTGCTATTGCATGAATTGTGACTGCATTACTAGAGTATCAGCCTTTACGATCTTCACTGGGACTCTATCATTCACGACTTTGGGTAGCAAATTATTAAAATAACTCAAGTGTAAACCAACTACCGCGGGCACAGGATAAATTCACAGATCCTATTTAAACCACCAACCCAATGACACTGCCTGCCTCTCTCACATAGAACCGTACAGCACAGGAACAGGCCCTTCGGCCCACAGTGTCTATGCCGATTATGATCCCAAGACAACTGGGTGCTACGGAGCCAGAATGCCTCTTTCCCCCCAGAGTTGGAGAATCAAGAACTAGAGGGCATGGGTTTAAGGTGAGGGGGGAAAGATTTAATAGGAACCAGAGAGACATCTTTTTTTCTCTGACGGTGGTGGATATATGGAACGAGCTGCCAGAGGCAGTACTATAATAATGTGGCAAGTACTATAATAACGTTTAAAGGAACATTTGGGCAGGTACATGGATAGGAAAGGTTTTTTTTTTTAATATATATTTTTATTAGAAGCAGGCACATATCATAATAAAAACATTTCCTGTATATCAGTCGTATATCAATAACATTATCATTTGTGTATTGCCTCTGCTTCTAGTTTTTTTTTATAGAAAGAGAGCAAGAGAGAAAGAGAAAAGAAAAAACAAAACAAAAGGCATGATAAGGAAGAATGGAATAATTTACTAATCATTGGAGATAGGTTTGTAAATTCGAAAGTATAATTTTTCATCTAATCCTGAGTTCAAGCTTCAGTAATGTTCCCATGCTGAACCATTCTACCCCTTTAAATAATCAATGAATAGATAGGAAAGGTTTTAGAGGAATATGGGCCAAAACGCAGGCAGATCGGACTAGTGTAGATGGAACATGTTGGTCAGCATGGACAAGTTGGGTGAAGGGCCAGTTTCCGTGCTATAAGAGAAATGAGGGTCAAATGTGGGCAGGTGGGACTAGCTTAGATGGAGCAAGTCCGTCAGTATGGACATTGGGTGAAGGGCCTGTTTCCGTGCTATACTCCTACAACTTCATGCTATGTCCCCTACAACACTCACCATTCGCACCCTGGCCATTCGCTCTTCTCCCCTCTCCCATCAGGCAAAAGGTATAGAAGTGTGAATACACACATCACCAGATTCAGGGACAGTTTCTTCATGGCTGTTATCAGGCAACTGAACTATCCTACCATAACCAGAGAGCGGTGCTGAACTACTATCTACACATTTGATGACCCTCGGACTATACCTTGATCGGACTTTACCTTGCACTAAATGTTATTCTCTTTTCATGTATTTACACGCTGAAAATGGATCGATTGTAATCTCATATTGTCTTTCTGCTGACTGGTGAACACACAACAAATGCCTTTCACTGTACCTCGGTAGACGTGACAATAAACTAAATAGACAATAGACAATAGGTGCAGGAGTAGGCCATTCGGCCCTTCGAGCCAGCACAGCCATTCAATGTAATCATGGCTGATCATCCCCAATCAGTACCCCGTTCCTGCCTTCTCCCCATATCCCCCGACTCCACTATTATTAAGAGCCCTATCTAGCTCTCTCTTGAAAGCATCCAGCGAACCTGCCCCCACCGCCCTCTGAGGCAGTGAATTCCACAGACTCGCCACTCTCTGTGAGAAAAAGTGTTTCCTCGTCTCCGTTCCAAATGGCTTACTCCTTATTCTTAAACTGTGGCCCCTGGTTCTGGACTCCCCCAACATCGGGAACATGTTTCCTGCCTCTAGCGAGTCCAAGCCTTTAACAATCTAAATATCCCTGTACCCATCCAAGTGTCTTCCATATGTTGTTATAGTAACGGCCTCAACTCCCCTGTTGTTTGCTATTTAGTAATGATTTGGATGAGAACGCTGGTGACATGATGAATAAGTTTGCACAGTAAGACACCAAAATGTCTGAATAGTACCTGGCTCTATCACTTCATTTACTTTTTAGTATTTCACTTTAGAGATACAGCGTGGAAACGGACCCTTCGGCCATCGAGTCCGTTCCAACCTGTGATCACCTCGTACACAAGCACTATCATACACACTAGTGACATAGCAATTTACAGAACCTTTAAACCTGCACGTCTTTGGAGTGTGGGAGGAAACTGGAGCACCCAGAGGAAACTCCCGTGGTCATGGAGAGAACGTACAAACTCCGTACAGACAGCACACGTAGTTAGGATCGAATACGGGTCTCTGGCGCTGCACGACAGCAACTCTACCGCTGCCTCTAATTACAGCTGGGAAGAAACTGTCCCTGAATCCTCTCCAGTGTGATGTTTAAATCAAAAATAATTTATTTAATTACGATTGGGATACAAAACCAAACCGTGGTAACACACCCATCACCACAGTAAAAATCACCAAATTATCTAGATACTACATTTTCAAACCACTATGTTACAATCCTTACAAATATACCAAATAACTATGTTTTAAGAGGGAACTGCAGATGCTGGAGAATCGAAGGTTACACAAAAAAGCTGGAGAAACTCAGCGGGTGCAGCAGCATCTATGGAGCGAAGGAAATAGGCAACGTTTCGGGCCGACACGTCTGAAGAAGGGTTTCGGCCCGAAACGTTGCCTATTTCCTTCGCTCCATAGATGCTGCTGCACCCGCTGAGTTTCTCCAGCTTTTTTGTGTAACCTACCAAATAACTATGTCCGTCTCTAACACCCTGTGTGATATCATTGTAGTCTTCCCAAACACCTGTCTCTTCCCTGTAAAATGTATTTGCTATTTATTCACAGCTTGTAGTGTTTGGTTTAGCGATACAGCATGGAAACAGGCCCTTCGGCCCATCGATGGTTCGCGCCAACTATCTACTGCTGCACCACTGTGCCGCCACGACAATACATATCACAATACCTTCACAAGTTCTAGGGGCAGAATTAGGCCACTCGGCCCATCTAGTCTACTCCACTATTCAATCATGGCTGATCTATCTCTCCCTCCTAACCCCATTCTCCTGCCTTCTCCCCATAACCCCTGACACCCAAACTAATCAAGAATCTATCAATCTCCGCCTTCAAAATACCCATTGACTTGGCCTCCACAGCCATCTGTGGCAATGATTCCACAGATTCTCAACCCTCTGACTAAAGAAATTCCTCATCATCTTTTTATTCTGAGGCTGTGGCCTCTGGTTCTAGACTCTCCCATTAGTGGAAACATCCGCTCCATGTCCACTCCATCCAGGCCTTTCACTATTCGGTAAGCTTCAATTACCATTTTGATGTTTCAATAAATTACAATACAATTGTCACAACACTGTGACAATAATAAATCTAAACACTACACCTGGAGTTGTAAGCAATGGGTGACTCGTGTATTAGTCATGCAACACAGCATTAGATTCAGCTCTGCTTTGGCCAGACATGTATCCTTCATGTAGAGCTGGACACATGTGGGACTCATTCATACCAGAGCCTGGACAACATGGATGATTAAGACACAATTGAAACACTCATCAGGTGTATCCGATTAAAGGTAGTCCGAGGGTCTCCAATAAGATAGATGGGATGTCAGGACCGCACTCTAGTTGATGTTAGGATGGTTCAGTTGCCTGATAACAGCTGGGAAGAAAATGCCCCTGAATCTGGAGGTGTACGTTTTCACGTTTCTGCACCTCTTGCCTGATGGGAGAGGGGAGAAGAGGGAGTGATCGAGCTGGGGAGAGACTGGTCCTTGAATATGCTGGTGGCCTTGCCGAGGCAACGTGAAGTGTAGATGTAGTCAATGGAAGGGAGACTAGTTTGTGTGATGGCCTGGCTACGTCTACAATTCGCTGCAATTTCTTGCGGTCTTCGATGGAGAAGTTCGTTCCCAAACCAAATTACAATGGATACAGCAAGACATAGGGTAGCTGCAGATATGGGCTGACGAACAGAAGCTGGAATTTAAACCAGGCATGACTGAGGTGTTGCTCTTTGAGAGGTTGAATGCAAGCACAGAGAGGGGGAGGGGGAGGAGAGGGGAAAGAGGAGGGATAGAGAGGGAGAAAGGGGAAATGAGGGGAAGAAAGAGGGAATGAGAGGTGCGGAATGAGGGGTGGGATGGGGGAATGAGGGTAGGGCAGAATGAGAGGGGGAGGAGGGAGAATGAGGGGGAGGGGGTGGGGGAAAGAGAGAAGGGGGCAGGGAAAGAAGAGGGGAGAGAGGGGAGGGAGAGAGGGAGAGAGGGAGAGAGGGAGAGGGAGAGAGAGAGAGAGAGGGAGAGAGAGGGAGAGAGAGGGAGAGAGGGAGAGAGAGGGGAGAGGGGGGAGATAGGGAGAGAGAGAGAGGGAGAGAGAGAGAGAGAGAGAGAGAGGAGAGAGAGGGAGAGAGAGAGAGAGAGAGAGAAGGAAGGAGAGAAGGAGAAGATATAGGGAGGGAGGGAGGGGGAGGGAGGGAGGGAGGGAGGGAGGGAGGAGAGAGAGGAGAGAGGGAGAGAGGGAGAGAGGGAGAGAGGGAGAGAGGGGAGAGAGAAAGCTACAAAATGGCTGAGAATGTATTTCCAATGGTTTTTGATTAAAACATCCTAATAGAGAAGGTGTAAATATTAGGCACGGGATGAAGCAGCCATTTCATAAGGCTGTGGATGCAACATGGAGTTATGGCCACGGATAATAATGGGTGGAAATGTTCACAAATATTATCAGCCTGTGAGATCGAGCTGTGAGCATCAGAATTAAGGATGGGTTTATCATCCGTGTTGTTCGACAGTCTGCTGCCATGAAATCTTTCCTTTCCATTGCAACAGTCACAGGATGATTATTGTGCTGTCTTTAGCGTGAGAAATAGCCTCCAGCTTTACGTACGATTATTTGATGTGGAATTCATCGTGTTGCAATGCCGTGGTTTGGAAGCACCCATTATCCATGATTTAATTTGCAAACAAGCCGCCAGGTTAATGTTATACTCCCACCTTCACGACGTGAGATTCCGTGCATTCAAATCAAATCCCACTTTAAATCAGGCTGGATATTTAGGGCGGGAGGGGGGTGGTGAGGAGGGAATACTGCAGGAGGGGGGTGGTGAGGAGGGAGTGCTGCAGGAGGGAACGGTGATGAAGGAACGTTGTGGGAATGGTGCGGTGGGGAGGGAGCATTGCGGGATGGAGTGGTAGTGAGTAGGGTGTGCCATGGGAGAGGGGGAGAGGAGGGAGTGCCGTGAGAGAGGGGAAGTGAGGAGGAACCATGGGGGGGGAGGGAGGGGGGGAGAGGGGGGGGGGAGTGCCGGTGGAGAGGGGGGGGTAGGAGGAAGTGCCATGGGAGGGGCGGGCAAGGAGGGGTGTGTAGCGGGATGGAGGGCAACAAGGCGGGATCGCCATGGGGGGGGGGGCGTGGTTGGAGCACCGCTGGAGGGGATGGGCGAGGAGGGAACGTCGCAGGATGGGGGCAGTGAGGAGCGAGCATCACGGGAAGAGGGACAGAGGAGTGGGCACCATGGGAGGAGGTGGCAGCGAGTAGGGGGCAGCGAGTAGGAAGTGCCAGCAGAGCAGATGGGTGTGGAGGGATTGCCATGGGCATGGCAAGGAGGGAGAGGGTGGCGGTGAGGGAACACCATGGGAGAGGATAGTAATGATGAGGGATCACCATGGGAGGATATTATCAGACTCTTGAACGGTCCTCCCATAAACTAGGGTGTAATCTCAATCTTCCAACCTCCCTCATTACAAACATTTCACTTTTAAAAAATCTGCACTTATGCTATAACTGTAACTGTAACTGCACTCTAGTATTTTTCTCCTTGTACCACCTGTTGCACTTGTGTGAGACTTGATTGTACTCATATAACCATATAACAATGACAGCACGGAAACAGGCCATTTCGGCCCTTCTAGTCCCTACCGAACACATATTCTCCCCTAGTCCCATCTACCTGCACTCAGACCATAACCCTCCATTCCTTTCCCGTCCATATAATTATCCAATTTATTTTTTAACTATAAAATCGAACCTGCCTCCACCACCTTCACTGGAAGCTCATTCCACACAGCTACCACTCTCTGAGTAAAGAAATTCCCCCTCATGTTACCCCTAAACTTCTGTCCCTTAATTCTCAAGTCATGTCCTCTTGTTTGAATCTTCCCTACTCTCAGTGGGAAAAGCTTATCCACGTCAACTCTGTCTATTCCTCTCATCATTTTAAAGACCTCTATCAACTCCCCCCTTAACCTTCTGCGCTCCAAAGAATAAAGCCCTAACTTGTTCAACCTTTCTCTGTAACTTAGTTGCTGAAACCCAGGCAACATTCTAGTAAATCTCCTCTGTACTCTCTCTATTTTGTTGACATCCTTCCTATAATTAGGCAACCAAAATTGTACACCATACTCCAGAATTAGCCTCACCAATTTTGGCCTTGTACAATTTTAACATTACATCCCAACTTCTATACTCAATTCTCTGATTTATAAAGGCCAGCACACCAAAAGCTTTCTTTACCACCCTATCTACATGAGATTCCACCTTCAGGGAACTGTGCACAGTTATTCCTAGATCCCTCTGTTCAACTGCATTCCTCAATTCCCTACCATTTACCATGTACGTCCTATTTTGATTTGTCTTACCAAGATGTAGCACCTCACACTTATCAGCATTAAACTCCATCTGCCATCTTTCAGCCCACTCTTCCAACTGGCATAAATCTCTCTGTAGACTTTGAAAATCTACTTCATTATCCACAACACCACCTATCTTTGTATCATCTGCATACTTACTAATCCAATTTACCACACCATCATCAAGATCATTGATGTACATGACAAACAACAGTGGACCCCACACAGATCCCTGTAGCACCCCCACTAGTCACTGGCCTCCAACCTGACAAACAACCATTCACCATTACTCTCTGTCATCTCCCATTCAGCCACTATTGAATCCATCTTGCTACTCCACCATTAATAACCAACAATTGAACCTTCTTAACCAACCTTCCATGAGGAACCTTGTCAAAGGCCTTACTGAAGTCCATATATACAACATCCACTGCTTTACCCTCATCAATTTCCCGAGTAAACTCTTCAAAGAATTCAAGAAGATTAGTCAAACATGACCTTCCAGGCACAAATCCATGTTGACTGTCATGCATGGTATGAATTGATTTGACTTGATGGCATGCAAATAAAGCTTTTCATCGTATACAAGTGACAATAATAACTTAATACCCATTCCATTATGATTTGGTAATGTGTTTTTCACACTATTATTTTTCACAACACATCTGGGAAACCTAAATATTCAATGCATGTGTTTTAAAGCATGGCTAAACAAAATCAATGACATTAAAATTATGGGTGGCACAGCGGCGCAGCAGAAGCAGTTGCTGCCTTACAGCCCCAGAGACCCAGGTTCGAACCTGACCACAGGTGCAGTCTGGACGGAGTTTGTGCATTCTCCCTGTGAGTTTTATCTGGGTGCTCCCATTTCCTCCCACACTCCAAGTATATACAGGTTTGTAGGTTAATTGGCTTCGGTAAAATTGGAAATTGTCCCTAGTGGGTAGGATAGTGTTTGTATACGGGGGGGATCGCTGGTCGGTGCGGACTGGGAAGGCCGAGGGGCCAGTTTCCATGCTGTATCTCTAAACTCAACTCAGCAAAATGATGCCGAATCATCTACAGTGCCCTCCATAATGTTTGGGACAGACCATCATTTATTTATTTGCCTCTGTACTCCACAATTTGAGAATTGTAATAGAAAAAAAATGACATGTGGTTAAAGTGCACATTATCAGGTTTGATTAAAGGGTATTTTTATACATTTTGGTTTCACCATGTAGAAATTACAGCCATTTATACATTTTGGTTTCACCATGTAGAAATACATAGCCCCCCCATTTCAGGGCACCATCATGTTTGGGACACATGGCTTCACAGGTGTTTGTAATTGCTCAGGTGTGTTTATTTGCCTCCTTAATGCCGGTATAAGAGAGCTCTCAGCATCTAGTCTTTCCTCCAGTCTTTCCATCACCTTTGGTAAAGTTTATTGCTGTTTATCAACATGAGGACCAAAGTTGTGCCAATGAAAGTCAAAGAAGCCATTATGAGGCTGCGAAACAAGAATAAAACTGTTAGAGACATCAGCCAAACCTTAGGCTTAACAAAATCAACTGTTTGGAACATCATTAAGAAGAAAGAGAGCACTGGTGAACTTACTAATCGCAAAGGGACTGGCAGACCAAGGAAGACCTCCACAGCTGATGACAGAAGAATTCTCTCTATAATAAAGAAAAATCCCCAAACACCTGTCTGACAGATCAGAAACACTTTTCAGGAGTCAGGTGTGGATTTGTCAATGACCACTGTCCACAGAAGATTTCATGAACAAAAATACAGAGGCTACAATGCAAGATGCAAACCACTGGTTAGCCGCAAAAATAGGATGGCCAGGTTACAGTTTGCCAAGAAGTACTTAAAAGAGCAACCACAGTTCTGGAAAAAAGGGCTTGTGGACAGATGAGATGAAGATTAACTTATATCAGAGTGATGGCAAGAGCAAAGTATGGAAGAGAGAAGGAACTGTCCAAAATCCAAAGCATACCACCTCATCTGTGAAACACAGTGGTGGGGGTGTTATGGCCTGGGCATGTACGGCTGCTGAAGGTACTGGCTCACTTTTTTTCAATGATGATACAACTGCTGATGGTAGTAGCATAATGAATTCTGAAGTGTATAGACACATCCTATCTGCTCAAGTTCAAACAAATGCCTCAAAACTCATTGGCCGGCAGTTCATTCTACAGCAAGACAATGATCCCAAACAGGTTATACAAAAAAGGTGGAGAAACTCAGCGGGTGCAGCAGTCTGAAGAAGGGTTTCGGCCCGAAACGTTGCCTATTTCCTTCGCTCCATAGATGCTGCTGCACCCGCTGAGTTTCTCCAGCTTTTTTGTGTAACCTTCGATTCTCCAGCATCTGCAATTTCTTCTTAAACAATGATCCCCAACATACTGCTAAAGCAACAAAGGAGTTTTTCAAAGCTAAAAAATGGTCAATTCTTGAGTGGCCAATCACCTGATCTGAACCCAATTGAGCATGCCTTTTATATACTGAAGAGGAAACTGAAGGGGACTAGCCCCCAAAACAAGCATAAGCTAAAGATATCTGCAATACAGGCCTGGCAGAGCATCACCAGTGAAGCCACCTAGCAACTGGTGATGTCCATGAATCGCAGACTTCAAGCAGTCATTGCATGCAACGGATATGCAACAAAATACTAAACATGACCACTTTCATTTACATGACATTGCTGTGTCCTAAACAGAATGGTGCCTTGAAATGGGGGGACTATGTATAAACACAGCTGTAATTTCTACATGGTGAAACCAAAATGTATAAAAATGGCCTTTATTAAAATCTGACAATGTGCACTTTAACCACATGTGATTTTTATTTTCCTATTACAAATTTCTAATTGTGGAGTACAGAGACAAATAAATAGATGATGGGTCTTTGTCCCAAACATTATGGAAGACACTGTGTACAAGATTAGGAATGCATGAGCAGTCTTGGAACCCATTTCAGAACCAACACCTAAACTCTTCATCAACTTCTACAGATGCACCGTAAAAACCACTGAGATATGCCGCAGCTTGGTTTGGCAACAGATAGCTCTAAATCACAGAGAATTGTAAAGGTAGCCGTCCATTACTCAAACCTGACTCCCCCCTCCCCCCCTAATCAACACCATCTACATCATGCTGGAGGTATATGAGGCAGGAATTGTCACAACATTTAAAAAACATTGAGACAGGTACATGAATAGGATAGGTTGAGAGGGGTATGGGCCAAACGCAGGGATATGGGCCAAAATTGCCTGTTTCCACACCCTATGAATCCTGTTATTTTTTGTGCGAAAAGAAAACTACAGAATTTTTGAAATTGCAGGAAGAGAAAGAGAAATTGCAGATGCTGGAATCCTGAGCAAAACACCAAGTGCTGGAGTAACTCAGCGGGTCAGGCAGCATCTGCGGAGGGAATGGACAGGTGACATCTTGGGTCAGGATTCTTCTTCAGACTGTTCAAGGAAGAACATGCAGATGATGAAAAAAAATCAAAGGTAGACAACAAAAAATGCTGGAGAAACTCAGCGAGTGAGGCAGCATCTATGGAGAGTAGGAATTGGGTCTGAAGAAAGGTCTCGACCTGAAGCGTTGCCAATTCCTACTCTCCGTTGACGTTGCCTCACCCGCTGAGTTTCTCCAGCATTTTTTGTCTACCACTTCTTCAGATTAATTGGAGGAGTGGGGAGGAAACTAGAAAAGAGAGAGGTGGGCGCAGGACAAGCCTGGTGAGTAA
Source organism: Leucoraja erinaceus (assembly GCF_028641065.1). NCBI lineage: Eukaryota > Metazoa > Chordata > Chondrichthyes > Rajiformes > Rajidae > Leucoraja > Leucoraja erinaceus. The sequence goes on along the minus strand of NC_073378.1, from coordinate 110,092,416 downwards.
TAGGTGGCTACATGGTCGATTGCATTTGGTGGACAAAGGCTGGAGGTAAAAAGGAAACAACAGGGGGTGAGAGGAGTGAAATGTAAAGCTAACAGTGGAGGGGAAAGCAAGGGGATAAAAAGGGAAATGATGACGAAGGGGAGATGAGGGTACAAAAGAGGGGAAAGCATCTAGGTACTGAAAGAGGGGGATGGTTGGAAATAGTGGAAGAAAGAGTTTCATGTTAGGATACAGAAAAATTAGAGTGTATCAGTAACTAGTCACATTCATGATGCATAGCAACAGGCCCATCAGCCTAGCGTGTCCATGCTGACCAACATGCCACATCTAAGGTAGACCCACCTGCCTGCATTCGGCCCATATCCTTCTAAACCTTTCCTATCAGTATACCTGTCCAAATATATTTTAAATGCCATTATAAAACCTGCCCCAACTACCTCCCAAGCCAGCTTGTTCCATACACCCACCACCCTATGTGTAAAAAAAGTTACCCCTCAGGTTCCTATGGAATCTTTCTCCCCTCACCTTAAACCCATGTCCTCTGGTTCTGGATTCCCCTACTCGGGATAAAAGACTGTGCATTTACCCTATCTACTCTCATGATTTTGTACGCCTCTATAAGATCACCCCTCATCCTCCTGCTCTCCAAGAAATAAAGTCCTAGCCTGCTCACCCTCTCCTTGCAGCTCAGGTTCTCAAACCCTGTTATGGTATTTGCCTAGGAAGATGAAGAGGGATCTCTTTAATCAGAGGGTGGTGAATCTGTGGAATATTTTGCCACAGAAGGCTGT
>NC_073378.1:110084125-110089125 GCF_028641065.1 Leucoraja erinaceus | reverse complement strand
TTGTGTGCAGTTTTGGTCCCCTAATTTAAGGAAGGACATTCTTGCTATTGAGGGAGTGCAGCGTAGGTTTACAAGGTTAATTCCCAGGATGGCGGGACTGTCATATGCTGAGAGAATGGAGCGGCTGGGCTTATACACACTGGAGTTTGGAAGGTTGAGAGGGAATCTTATTGAAACATATAAGATTATTAAGGGTTTGGACACACTAGAGGCAGGAAACATGTTCCCGATGTTGGGGAAGTCCAGAACCAGGGGACACCGTTTAAGAATAAGGAATAAGCCATTTAGAACGGAGACGAGGAAACACTTTTTCTCACAGAGAGTTGTGAGTGTGGAATTCTCTGCCTCAGAGGGCGGTGGAGGCCGGTTCTCTGGATACTTTCAAGAGAGAGCTAGATAGGGCTCTTAAAGATAGTGGAGTCAGGGGATATGGGGAGAAGGCAGGAACGGGGTGCTGATTGAGGATGATCAGCCATGATCACATTGAATGGTGGTGCTGGCTCAAAGGGCCGACTGGCCTACTCCTGCACCTATTGTCTATTGTCACACACACACACACACCCATAGTGGATTACATACACACAGTAGGGCACACACACGCACACACAGTGGGACACACACACACACAGTGGGAGACACACACACACACACACACACACACACACACACACACACAGTGGGAGACACACACACACGGTGGGACACACACACACACACACCCAGTGGGACACACATGTACACAGTTGGACGGGGGGACACATACATGTACACAGTGGGACGGGGACACACACACACACGTACACACACACACACACACACACACACACACACACACACACACACACACACACACACACACACACACACACACACACACACACACACACAGAGGATCAGACACACACAGTGGATCACACACACACGTACACACAGTGGGACACACACACACACACATGGTGGGACACACACACGTACACACAGTGGGAGACACACACACACACACAGTGGGACACACACACACACACAGTGGGACACACACACGTACACACAGTGGGACACACACACGTACACACAGTGGGACACACACACGTACACACAGTGGGACACACACACGTACACACACACACAGTGGGACACACACACACACAGTGGGACACACACACGTACACACAGTGGGACACACACACGTACACACAGTGGGACACACACACGTACACAGTGGGACACACACACACAGTGGATCAGACACATGCAGTGGATCACTCACACTACACACAGTGGGACACACTCGCGTGCAGACATACATACACTACACGCACACCCGCACACTACATACTCGTGCGCACACACACTTACTACACACTCGCACACACACACTCACTACACACTTGCACGCATATGCACACACACTTACAACACACTCGCGCGCGCACACACACACACACACACACGCTGGGACAAGGCTTGATAGGATTTCTTACAAATAAAGCTTTCCAGTGTACCACAGTATTTGTGACAATAATAAACTTAAACCTAAAACTAAATCAATTAAGTCTGCTTCAACAGAACGATAAATCCCGGCAGAGCATCACCGCACCTCCCAGCATGGATTGTAATCTCAAATGACTCAAAACCACATTGCAACACATCTGCAAAATACCAGCAACACTGGTTGCTCTCCAGAGAGAGCTCTGAAAGTATTTAATATCTCAAGAAGCAGTCTCCATTCACAAGGTTGTAGAAAATCTCTCAGCTACTAGTTGTGTGAAAAACCAGTTGCATGTTGCCAACACAGGAAGCTGCAGGTGCTGGTTTACATAAAACGAAACAGGGAACTGGAGTAACTCAGCGGGTCAGGCAGCATCTCTGGAGAACATGGATAGGTGACGTTACGGGTCGGGATTGATGGTCAGGCAAAGGAAGAGACAAAGAGTATGAGATTTGGATAGAAAAGGTGCGAATATGCATGACCACACAACCTGTTTTATTGCCACCTGCAACCTTATTAACCATGCCTTCAGTGACAGTGCCCATGCAGTGTGTTTATCTCCAAACAAATCCCAAAGTGTATCTCGGCCATTGAATTGATGTGGGCAGGAGTAGAATTTGGCCATTCGGCCCATCAAGTCTACTCAACCATTCAATCATGGCTGATCTATCATTCTGTCTCAACCCCATTCTCCTGTCTTCTCCCCATAACCGCTGACATCCCTTACTCATCAAGACCCTGTCGATCACCACCTTAAAAATACCCAATGACGACCTCCCCAGCGTCTGTGGTAATGAATTCCACAGATTCACCACATCTGACTAAAGAAATGCCTCCTCATCTCCTTTCTAAAGGTACGTCCTTTTACTATGAGGCTGTGCCCTCTGGTCCGAGACTCTCCCAACAGTGAAAACATCCTCTCCACATCCACTCTGTCCAGGCCTTTCACTATTCGGTAAGATTCAATGAGGTCACCCCCTCATCCTTCTATCCTCCAGTGAATACAGGCCCAGTGCCTTCATCCATCATTATAGTGACTCAGTCATGGCTCTGCTGATCACTCAGTGGGTCAGACAGTATCTGGGGATGGAGTGGGCAGAAGATATTTGGAGTCGGGACCCTTCTTCTGTGCTGGAATGTTGACTGTCCATTCCCTTATGACCCACAGATCCTCCAGCACTTTAGTTTATATCTCTCTCCAGCTGGCAATAAATGAACCAGGGGGAGAAAAGGATCCACGGAGATTGTATGTTGGTGTGTGTGTCTGTGTGCATAAATGTGTGTCTGTGTATGTGTGTCTGTGTATGTGTCAGTGTGTATGTGCTCGTGTTTGTACCTGTGTGTATGTGCCTGTGTGTGTATGTATGTATGTGTGTGTATATGTATGTGTATGTGTGTGTGTGTGTATGTATGTGTGTGTGTATGCATGTGTGTGTATGTATGTGTGTGTGTATGTATGTGTGTGTGTGTGTGTGTGTGTGTGTGTGTGTGTGTGTGTGTGTGTGTGTGTGTGTATGTATGTGTGTGTGTGTATGTGTGTGTGTATGTGTGTGTGTGTGTGTGTGTGTGTGTGTGTGTGTGTGTGTGTGTGTGTGTGTGTGTGTGTGTGTGTATGTGTGTGTGTGTGTGTGTGTGTGTGTGTATGTATGTGTGTGTGTGTGTGTGTGTGTGTGTGTATGTATGTGTGTGTGTATGTATGTGTGTGTGTATGTATGCATGTGTGTGTATGTATGTGTGTGTGTATGTAAGCGTGTCTGTCTGTGTCTACGTGTGTGCATGAAGGTGGGGGTTGGGTGGATGATGCTGAATACCTCGGCAGAAGATAGTAATGTTCCACCTAGGGCAACACAAAATAAAAACATACAGACAACATCTACTCTGCTTCACAGAAAAACAATACAACACCCACTGCAACAATAGCAACAGCAGGGGAGAGGGGAGGGGGGAGGAGAGAGGGAAGGCGAGATATAGACGGAGTGAGGGGGAGAGAAGGGGGGTGAAGGAGGGTATGGGGAGAAGAGGTAGGGGAGAGGAGAGGGGAGAGAGGAGGTGGTGGGGGAGAGAGGAGGGGGGGTGGTGGAGGGAGGGAGCGGAAGAGAGTGGGGGGGAAGGATGGGGTGGGGAAGAAGAGAAGGGAGCGGGTGAGAGGGGGGTGTGAGGAGGGGGGAGGGGGAGAGGTGCCTGCATTTCCCCCTCTACAAAGCGTTGTTCGCCCGCTCTCCCATCTGAATGGGTGCGCGGTAGCGGCCAGTCTATGCAGCTCTCCCCTCTAAAGCGGAGCCCGGCTCCCCGCCCTCACCTCCACCCACCTCCCCGTCCTCACCTCCATCCTCCCCTCCCCTCACCTCCACCCCCTCCCTCCCCGCTTGCGGCTACAGGGAGCGAGGCACAAAGTTGCAGCCGCCGAGTTTCACCCACCGTTGTCCGGCTGTGTGGGTCGGGTCGGGTCGGGTCGGGACGCGGCGCCGCACACTTGGGCAGTCCGCTCACGTCTGGTGGCCGCTTCACACGGGCTGGGAATTACATGCAGATACTGTACATCCACGCAGCTGGCACGCCGCTCCCCATCCCTTCATCCTCTCTCTCGCCACTTCATCCTCTCTCCCTCCTCCTCATCCCACTCTCTCCCCCCCTCTCCCCCTTCCCCGCATTAGGATGGACGGGGGCAATATATGTAGCCAGCAGTCAACTGGGATGTAATCGCAAGCGGGAGGGCGTGTGGACTCCACACAGACAGCACAAGAGGGCAGGATGGCGAGGTTGCGGCGCGATGACAACGCAGCGTTTGCTTTTATGGAGGCAAATTGTCAGCAGTTTGTTGAACCCCAGCCGTGGCCCCCCTTCACCGAGCCAGCCCAAGGTCAGGGGGGTAATCTGTAGAAAGGTCCAGATCCGAAACATCATCTATCCATGTTCTCCAGAGATGCTCCTGACCCACTGAGTTACTCCAGCACTTTGAGTTATATGCAGGAGAGAAGATAGACACACCATGCTGGAGTATCTCAGCGGGACAGGCAGCGTCTCTGGAGAGAAGGAGCAGGCGACGTTTCTGGTCGAGACCCTTCTTCAGACTGAGAGTCAGGGGAGGAGAGACATGGACATTCATGCAGGAGAGAGGCGAGCTCTGGAGCATTAACGCAATGGGGAATAAGGTTTAGGGTGTGTATGCAGTCCCTTGTTTCTACAAGTTAATTATCCTGGTCGCTACCGGGGAGATTTGCAACTGAAAGAGCAAATCGGAACAGCATGGCAGCCTGGTCCCCTGGTCCAGAGATGCTGCTGTCACAAGCGCAGTCAGCACTGTGCCTGGGGCAGGCAGGCCCAGATACTCACCCTGCCCGAATCTGTCCTCATGTATAATGGACGGTTGTACAGGGACTGTGGGAACATGAGTGTGTGAGCGTGTATAATTATGTTATCATTCGTGCGAGTGTCTATGACAGAGTGCGGTGTGTACGTGCGTGAGTGTGTGTGTTAAGCTGTGAATGGGAGTGTGTAAAATTGTGTTAAC